>NW_020798182.1:0-82104 GCF_002237265.1 Aspergillus thermomutatus | reverse complement strand
CCGGCCCTAGATCCAAGCCAACAGCTTCAGCCCCTTCACCCCCTTCACCATCATACACCGCAAGCATTCTCTCCAGGAACGAAACCGCCGAGAATCCTTCCGCCGGGGTATGCAATTCCAGTGTGGACCCGCACTTCGCGATTGTGGTGACCGTCTCCACGAGGTTCATCTCGTCGTCCGCGCCGACCATGGTGATGTCGCCCCGTTGGGCGCCGCCATCGCTAAATTGGAGGATATGGATCGGATTCGAGGATTGGACTTGACGGATACGGTAGGTTCGGTTTGGGGTGCACAGATTGACATACTCGCAATTTTCGGAGTCCGTGCTTGAGTTCGGAAGGTGTGATGTTGAGGGGGATTTGAGCTCAAGGCTGGTGATGCGTTAGGTAGATTCTCGTACGAATGAAGTGATGAGGGGGTAATACGTTGGTGCTTCCTTTGAAGAGAGGAGCTCCGCTAGTTCTGGGGGTAGCTCGAGTAATCTGAATCCTTGCTGGGGGGATTTGTGTGTGAAGAGGATGCTTCGGGCGGCTTGGGTAGACATGGTGGTAGGTGTTTTATTGCCGCTGGCGCTTCGGGGTTCTGCCTGTCGCTTCAAATAGTTACTTGCCAGTTAGGTATACTGAAAAAGTGTCCGTAATGTGTGTTCCAATAGGTGTAAACATTGATGTACGCAGTACAGCTGGAGTCAGAAAGTTCCTGGACGCGGTACGCGCCATGTCCATGATAATGATGGGCGCACAGACCATTGCTTAATGAGTGACCCAGATCTACTTCGATTTCGGAACATCTTTTGGCATGCATGAAGTCTGTATTGGCCCCATCCCCACAACCAGTTTTTCTCCTCCTTGGTAGTGAGTTATCTGCAATGGATGTGAAGTCTGTTCTCTGATTGTTCCTGCATTCGAAAACGACCAAAATACCGATTGAAGCCCCAAGAACTCGAGAAACGTGAACTATATCATGGAATGAGACATGGCTGAATGAAGCAAAAACTGTCTAAGTAGATTTACAAAAATGCCGGTCCGTAGAAGCTGCCTAAACGGAAGGGAAAAAACCACACTGCAACCAGTACAGCGATTGATGCATCTAAAACAATATAAGAATGGAGGAAGCATGATGTTTGTATCCAGGAAGTACGTGAGATCCTGTGGAGGGGGCCCCCGGGATCACTAGGGAGAAGCAGCCAACACGGCTGTCTAGCGGAGACGACGATAAAGACCCGGGAAAAGTCGTACCAAAGGTGGCCATGGAAAAAAAGGGTTCGGCGGGAGAACAGCTCGACTGGCGCCAGGATGCGCAAGATCAATCCAGATCAAATCAAGGTTGAAGGAAGCTTTAGGTGCTCTGCTCTGCCTCCTAGGAGAGCTAAGAATAGTCGCCTTATTGACTTCCTCGCACGACGGGCGCAGCATTGACACTTGGCTTTGGCGAATCAGCGACAGGACCACTTGCAGAACCCTGCAAGTCTCTAACCTCTGCCACCTCTGCCTCTGCCGCCCCTGTCACCCCATCGACCTTGATCTGGCCTGCCTCCTGCTGCTCATTTTGAATCGAATCCTGCACGAAGGCTTTGTCGATATCCCATTGTCGCCCGGGGTCCTTGAAGAGGGCCTGGACACGCTCAGCTCGTTCGGCTTGCTCCTTCTCTTCCTTCTCCCTAGCCTTTCGCTCCTGCTCCATTTCTTCCATGTGGCGAAGATCGTCTACACTGGGTTCGTAAAGATGCCAGATCGTGTAGTGAGGAAGACCGATGACCGAGAATCCCATGCGCTTAGCCATCTAGTGAAGTTTAGCATTTTGCGCACTGCACAAGAAGTCAAGACGACTCTTACCTTTCCAAACGCTTCAGTTTCAGCGTGCTTCTCGAAACTGAAAGCGGGAAAATGAACCCCAGAGCGAAACACCTTTGCCTTGGCCAGGATACTGACACCTCCGACACCGTCCAACTCCATCTCCATGTCGGGATCTCCATATGGATCGCGAAGGTAGGCGAGGTGAGGCCGCCAGGTAGCATACTCGGCATATCCCTCTACAATCACCGCATCCTCGTCCAAAGTTTCAGCTAGAGCCAAAGCCGTCTCCGACTCCTGCCACGAGTTCAAGTCATACGGTTGTTCCCCACCCAACCAGTCAGGGAGTGGTCGCCAGACATCTAACATAACACCAATTAGAACGGAAACCGCAAGAAGTGAAACGGTGCAACTTACTGGGTACAATGACATCCTTGTCATGCCGCATCAAGTCTTCCAGGATAGTGCGAGGAGCAGTCTCGACATCGGCATCTCTCCAGTAAACCCAGCTGTGCGTCGGACGTAGAGTAGCACTCAGCAGCCAATTCCTCGCCTGGGCCATCAGTTTTCTCCGCCCCGCTTGTGCAGCAAATCCATGTCTACTTTCCACGTCCTGCTGCACCTTCTGCCCAAAATCCTTTTGGATGACCGAGATCTCCCCAAACGACATCTTGGGATCGGGATCGTTTTGGACCTCCTCGAGCATACGCGTCAGCATTCCCAACGTATCATCCTTCGAATCCGACACCAGGAACGCTAGATCAATGAGGTTGTGAGGGTAGGTGAGATTTCGGAGGTGTGAGAAGAACATTGGCAGATGCGACGAGGCGTCTCGGAGAGGTGTCAACATAAGCACACGCTCCTCTTGCTCCCATCCTTGCGCCGTGCCTTTTACTTTGGACAAATCATAATATCGGACAGTCTGTAGCTGTAAATCTTCGCTGGAGTGTAGAAGTCCAAGGGATAATGTGGGAAGAATCGCGGCTCGCCAGGAAGGAAAGATGAGGACGAGTACTAGCAGAGAGATGCCAGCGGTGAGACATAGCCGCTGGATGAGCTGTCTTCGACGTCGTAGGGCGGATTGCGGACGTGGTTGAAAACTAGCAGTACAGACAAGAAATCAGCCCGAATTCAAGACGCTGTTTGTGTCTGCTACTCTGATAAATCTGCGGAAAGGCGATCCCGCGCAAATGACCAAACCAAAAGCCACTTACCGATGAGGAGAGATGGAAAATGCTCTGCTCTGCCCGCGGGGGTAGGCAGAGTAGCCATTCGCAAAGGCGTGATGCCTGTTCATTTCTCGCGGTATCACAGCATGTGTAGATGCAGATCAATTATCCAGAAGTCACAGGAACCAGAAGGCCCCTCGATCCTGGAGAAAGCAGACAAGCGAATACCAGCACGGCAGTGGCTCAAATCCCGCCTCGATTACGTGTGTCAAGGCGGAAGAGACGAAAGTGGTTGCAATTTGGCTGCAAAGGGGTGGAATTGCGGATGTATACGATGGGAATGTAGATCTTCAGAGTCCAAGGAGAGACCAAGTTCGATATAAGAATAGTTAACTAAAAGACAAAATCAATGTAGTATCCTCAAAACTAATTAATCAACTAGACAAAGGAGATTAATTAGATGCATGTGCGTGCTAGATAGGCGTTGGAACTAAGGTAGGAAAGCTGGCTGGATCGAGAACCAAACCAGGCCAAGTGTTCCTGTCCAGCCAAATTGTTCCACCGCCTTGATTCGATGTCATCAGCCACTGTGTCATTCATCCGGAAACAGACAACCTTCAAGACGTTTGCGGCCATGCAACATACTTATCTTCCGCAACGAAGCGAGTAAGATAGAATACCATTGGTGATTGCTTCTTGCCAAGCTCCAGATCTCGATTGTTTCACAGTTATTATGTACATAAAAAGAAAGCATTGAAAAAGGTACCTATCCTGTCCCACGGCAAAACTCCCGAAGAATGCTCCAAGCCAAGCCAGATGCCAGTGATCGCCATGTGTCGCAGCAGATAAGAGAAGGAAGAATGAGAAAAAAAAAAAAAAAAAAAGGAGGAATTGAACACCGAGAATCCAAGTTGGAGAACTTTTCTTTCAATTGCCGTGCACCCGCGAGATCCTCGAGTCTGGCGAGCCCATTCCCTTGACACCAATCTCGACCTGCCGCAACATTTTCTTCAGCAGTGTATCCATTAGGGGCGGGTCTCGCAGTGCCGTAATGACGGATCCGGCCTCGTAGTCGCTGCCCAGGATATAATAGCGCTCCCTGCCCCAGAGCTCCACTGTTTCCCTCTGGAATGCGACTTTCGCAATCACCTTGGCTGGAACACTGGCCTTGTTGATAGCGCTCTTGGAGAACACTCTTAGGAATGGCCCGAGGCTAGATCGGGTTGATTGTGCCATTCGGACCGATAAGGGAGCATCTGTCGTCAGATGGCTATTCCCTGCCAATCCTCCGGGGTCCAGAGTGTATATATTTAGTGACATGTTGGCAGTCTACATATTGCATTGTCAGTATTGATCGGCTACTCTCACGCACAAAGCTACCTAGAAACTTACGAGGACCAGACTCCGCCGTAATGCATACATGGCGGCACTCATGATTAGCTTACTACTCCCGAACCGCGCATTCCCTTCCTTTGCACTCAAAGGAGTGCCTGGAGGTTTCGGTGCATTGTCTGGGTTGTCGCCGTCGAAATAGCTCAACGAGCCACTGGATATGGCGGAGCATCCAATATTGATCACTCTGGCACCACCGTCCGGCGTGCCGTCGCCGCCTCGGAAAGCTTCAAGTAGGCTGACCGTCAACAGAAACGGTGCAATGCAATTGACCTGGTAGACCGGATCGTATCCATCCGGTGTGACTGGATCGGCGACATAAGATGCCATGGCGGCGGAATTGACTAGGAGCATCACCGGCGGGATCTCTTTATTTCGGACCCTTTCCACAGTATTCTCAGAGAAGCTGACGACCGAGTTGAAACTGGCCAGGTTGACTTTGGCCACTTCGACAGATCTAGGCCCGATGAGGCGAATCTTCTGTAGCAGGTCCTTCACACTGTCGGATCTGATATCGCGCGCAAGAAGCAGCAGATGCACGAAAGGCTGCGTTTTTGCGATAGCGATGGCTACCTCTGACCCGAGGGTTCCATTGCCCCCGGTAATTATTGCAGTCCCTTGAAGTGGTTTCGACATGATGAAGATGGAAGATTAGGTATATAGTCTGTCGGTTCAACGCACCGGTGTAGTTAAGATGTAGACACTTGTGTATCGATCATCAAATCAACATGGCATAGTTTGCATTGAAACAGAAGAAAGTAGTATGGCAATGCAAGCACAGGGGGTTAATACTTGGATGTCACGGTTTCAGAGTTATATATATCAAACGATCGTCAGATGAAAAGAAGTCTCACAAAGTTTGCACTAAAAGAGGGCCGGTTTAGGGAGGACGTCTAACAAAAGAATAAAACTGCAGTCAAAGCTGAGAAACGAATGTATAACTTTATAAGAATGATCCCAGGCGAGCGATAGAAGAAGAAGGAAAGAAAAAAGCAAAGGCTGAGATCGATGCCAGAACTGCAAATAAGGACGGCGACGATCTGAACAGAACCAAGAAGCCGCGCGCTGAATCGAAACTTGCTGGACTAGGTTATAGACTAGTCAATGAGCCGGCGGACTGAGTGGGGGAAGAGTCCACTTGGTGAAGCAAAGGAAAGCAAAAGGATGAATATGTCAAGACGATGATGATTTGAGTCTTTTGACAGGCAAGAAGGTTGACTGAACTGACTTCAAAGTCCAAGTTTTAGCCTCCATCATTGTGGAAGAGAGTGAGGGTATAAAAATATCTACAGATCTGTGTTGGATGATGGTATCAGAATACAAATAGCCCGATTCTGTCGGTTTCTGGAAAGCGGAGGGTTTCTTCTCCATAGTCCAGACACTCATCCATCCATCTGTTGCAGTGAAAGTGAGACATCTTCTAGTACAAGCGATATAACATCCAATGGTGATGGTCTATAGAGACAGGCTCATGTCTGACAGAATGACAAATCCAACTGCTCTGAACAATGTCCGGTCCGACACTTGGAACTCTCTCTAACTGCAACTATTCCACTTGACAAGTGAACAACTGCCGATGAACAACACATGAGACAAATACAGAACTTTATTCGACCAAATTGACAAGTCCAGAAATTAGCACACGATTATTGACGGTGGCGGTCTTGGCTGCTCATAAAATGGCGCGATCGAACGCCTGTTCGTATGCAGCCAACAATTTCCGTTGGCCCATTAGATAGATACTAGCTCATTGGGTGATCACTGGGATGGGATTAACAGGCTAGGCTGATTCTAAGGTAGTCGGATGCGAAGAGCTAGAACTGTAGAACACTAGAACTACATGAATAAGTTCTCAATTTTAACTTCCAGATACTGTGTCGAGTTGTCGACTCATCGGATATTCCATCAGGGGTTAGACTGCACACTGCAGGATCACGATAAATCGGAATATTCGGATAGCCTAGGGAGAGATGAATCAAGCCATCGGTTGCTCGCTTCAAAATACCCAAATCATCGCGAAGATGCATGCTGACGACCGGACTGGTCTGAATGCAAACACCGCCGAATCGTACCCAACACGTGTCTATACCAAAATTTGGACCCCGAGCTGCATCGTTTGCGACTGCCAGTCAGCCTGATTCTCTATCGGGCTCTACGAAAAACTGGGGCGAAATTGGCGCTGCGCCCCTAGATCTGATGCATAGCCATGTGGAAGATGATTTATTCAGCTGATCGGGAGCTACTGGCGTCTAGCTTATTGATTCTATGGTTTTTGATGGCTTTTCTCATGCAGACACCTCAACTAAGATCTTGACATGCTTGTCCCGCTCGTCAATCAGAGCCTTGAACCCCTTCTCCACCACGTCTTCCATCTGGATCTTGCTGGTGATCATCGCTCGAGGGGAGAGCCTTCCTATATGCTCGTCAGCATAGCCAGTAACAATCGGGCTCCATAAAACAGAAGGAACATGCCTGATGAAATCGCATCAATGACGGCTTCGAAATCACCGTCGTCACAGATCACAGCGCCAATGACATGTTTCTCGTATAGAACGATATCAAACGCATCGATCCTCGGCTTCTCCTCCCATAGCGATACTATGGTCACCGTTCCCCTCGCCCGAATTGCCTGAACAGCCGTGTCCAACCCCACCTGCACGCCGGAGCACTCAAAAGCGATGTCTGCCCCTGCCCCTGCTGTCATTGCACGGACTGAAGCCACAAGATCATCCGTCCGCGGATCAATGACCTCACTCGCACCTAGTTTTCTCGCAAACTTCTTGCGCCGGGAGGATATTTCGGAGACTATGACGGACTTGATTCCGCGGGCTTTCAGGACCTGAACGACAGCGAGACCGATCGGCCCGCCCCCTACCACGAGGACGGTGTCGTCGGGCCGGACGGAGGCGCGACTGACTGCATGCCAGGCCACGGTAAGGGGTTCAACGAGGGCTGCATATGCACCGCAAGGTTACTCAGCCACCCGATCCTATCCTTTATCGTCCGTAGAAAGCCATAAACTCACCCCCAAGATCAAGAGGGAAACCCTCCGGCAACAGAATCCCATGCTTCTCACCTACAACAACATGATCCGACAAACCTCCTGCGTCGCCTGCTTAAACATCAGCGCCACATCTCTATTCATTCGCTCAGAAACTCACTCACTGCTATACCCGATAAATCCCAAATTCCGACAACAGTTCCGCCAACCCGCTAAACAACACGCACAGGTCCCATCATACAGGTTCGGTCTGACAGCCACGCAATCACCGACTTTGAGTCGCGAAACGCTGGCGCCAACCTCCACTACCACACCGCTGAATTCATGGCCCAGGGTGACGGGGACGGTCCCACCCGTGATTGGATGCGGTGTTGAGGGAATTGTGATGGGACCTGCGAGGTACTCGTGTAGATCTATGTGCCATGTAAGCCCCGTCAGATTGACCACCAAAGAATGGAGATGAGCATACCGCTTCCGCAGATCCCTACGAAGGCAGGTCGAATCTATCCATGTTAGTCTACTTGCTTAGGAGAGCAGGATAGGAGATGCCGGTAACCTTGACCTGACCCTCGTCGCAGACGGGCTCATCGATCTCGTCGACGCGGATATCGCCGCGGCCATGGAACCGCACAGCTCTCATTGTCAACTGGAGACCTTGAGCTTTTCTGGCTTGGGTGAGTTAATGTTGTATCAGTTACTGTCGGGACTGGGTCATCGGAATTCTCAATTTCCCCATTTTATATGGCGAAATGAGCTGCGGAACTAAGCCGCGCGAGGAGTAATTATATGTGATGGTTTATACTCTAGACATTATTAGACCAGACTCTAGAAACGGTCTTTGCAGGTAATGAGGGGTCGGCTAAAGCTCCTAAGAGGGGCTTGCGGGGTGACTGTTACCTTATTGCCTTGGCTTCCCTCGAGTACTGAGATTGGAGATACTGATGGACTAGCCAAAGAAAAAATTAGAAAAAAAAATATTAAAACATTCATTTCTCGTTCGACATGTCGTTGATGCTAAGAGAGGGAAATGCTATTTATGTTGCTGACTCTGCACGAAGTCGTAGACCACTCCTTGCAACCATTTCCACTCATTGAACGACAACAGGTAGAATTCACTTTTTCCTCAATAAATTCTCTACCGAACAGTAGCTCCCTTCAGAGACTTGACTGTACAGACACCTCCGGTTTTAGCGACCAATTTGCCCAGGGCCGGCTTGCCCTCCTGGCCCTGCACGGCGGGAACCGCGCTTATATCGAACGCAACCTCCAGGCTGTCCGTGGTGGTGAATCCAGGCTGGAAGGTCTCCCAGACCTTCTTCTTGGGGTTGAGCACCTTCTCGGGCTCGCCGTCAAACCAACCCTCGAAGCCGATGCGGGTACCGGCAGGCGCGTCGGCGGGAGGGTTGACCAGCTCGACGGGTCCAGCGTGCGAGTCCTCGCCTTCGGCAACGCGGGGCGATGCTGCCAGAACCATGGCTGTAGACTTGATACCACGCATAGTTACTGGCTTCAGGTTGCAGACGGCAACGATCTTCCTGTTCTGCATCTCCTCCAGGGGAACGAGGCCATTCAGACCCGAGCATACGGTGCGAACGGTCTTGCCGGTCGCCTCATCCAGGGAAGTGTTCTCGGTGCCGGGAGCATCGCCGCAGTCGATGGTAGAAACGTAGAGGGAGTCCGCGTTGGGGTGGTTGATGGCACGGAGGATGTGACCAACGCGGAGGTCGATGAGCGATGGAGAGGGGGGAGCAGCGGGCGCGGGAGCAGGCTTGGGCGCCTTCTCCTTCTTTTCCTTCTTCTCTTTCTTGTTGACCTTGGGCGGCGCGCCAGCGGCGGGGGCAGCGGCCTGATCGACCTCACCGCCATTGGCCGCCTTCTCGGGCTTGCCCTGTCCGACGACGAGAGGCTTGCCAGCATCCGGGTTCTGGGCCGCAGCCTTCTCCCTCTTCTTGCGCTCTTTCTCTTCCTTGGGGTCCACGGGCTTGGGAACGAACCGCACGTCGTTCACGTCGATGCTGATCTTCTCCTCGTCGGGAATCTGGAGGGCGAACAGGCGGCTATTTTGCACAAAGTCGATATGACGCACGATGTGATGGTATCCTTGCTCGCCCGTGCGTTCTTCGGGTGTCCATTTCTCAACGACGGGAGCGAGCAGAGCGTATGTGGCGATATCAGCAACGGACGGCTTGGTTCCCAGCAAAGTTGTGCGCGCGGCCAGGTGGCTGTTCAGCTGTCGGAGGATGGTCGTAACCACGGACTTCTCGTCTTTGCTTAAAGCACTCTGCAGACCAGAGATGGTGTCTAGCCATTGCTTGACCGAAGCCTGCTCCTCAACGGAGAAAGTCGTCAGAGGGAAGATCTTGGGCGAGGCATGGGGAAGATCAAGCTCTGTAGCGTCGGGAGAAACTGCAGTGGGGTACGAGCGGTAGAGGAGGGAGAGGAGAGAAGACTCGGGCGCAGAGTTGATAGCCATATTTGCGAATGGGCGACTGGCGAAGGAGGACAGAGGCGAGGTGGTGAAGCGAAGAAGAGGGGCAGCAGAAGTCGGCCTCAGGCGTAGTAATAATAAAGAGGGTTGACTGATCCGCGGGGCTGTTGTTCTGGCGGCCCCCGTCAGACTCACGGAAACCTTGAGGAAATTCAACTTGACTAAGACCCAGATCCCTAGTGTGATGGGATCCTTGAATAATTGACTTGATAGAAGAGCTTAGATTACAATTGGATTTGGCTAGATACCATCGGATTCTTCTTGCTACAGCATCTCTCGGCTTCCGCGGTGTCGATGACTGACTGCATCCGGTTAGTCTCTTTTTACCTTCTTTTTATTCTTTTTTTTCCCCTGAGCTTTAGTGCTGGATGACTCAGCTGAGTCATCTAGTTAAAACATAATTATGTTTATGCATACTGTGTGCAAGAATATGCACACTTGCTTTCTCCTCTTCGAGAGACGGCAGATTTCAGTCTGCAATATCGAATTTCAAGTCGCAGTGGATTATTTGAATCTATGTAGACAGTCTATCTGTATTGGAGTTCAGCTGTAACACCCAAAAGACAATACGTTTTCGACGACAAGCAATCTGACTACTTGGGCGACGCAAGTCCAATAGATGGGCCTCGCATGTCGAAGACAACGAAGAAGGCCTTCAGGAAGACATCACCAAGAATCTGCATCGAAGTGCCCTGGTTGGATTGGACACCACCGAAACATACTACAAGACGTCATGTCAGAACATGAACTTTCGTACACGAAGATCGATTGACTTACCAGTTTGACCCGTCGTTTTGTTAATGCCAACCTCCGCAAAATCCAGGTACGTGCCAGGTACCGTTGCCAAGTGCTTTGCGCCGACAGCAACCGCGAGGTTAGGCAGCTCAGTACCACAGGGATAGATGTAACCGCCGGCGCTGCTGGCATACTGCGCGCCTTTGACCTGGGCGTAGTAGGCATTCACCACTGTGTCATCGAGAAGCATCAATGAAGTGCCGGTGTCGGCGATCGCAGTAGGAGTATTCTGAAGTGTCTGGATAGAACCATCTCCAACCTTGTAGTGAGCCGACTGAAACTGCCAGAAACCGCTCGATGAGTCCACTGTCACGTTGATCATGTCGCCTTGGTACTTGCTTTGATCAATGATTCCGAACTCGTACTCGCCGACACCATCGCTCTTCAGGTGCGCCGTCATCACAGGCTCGTCCAGACTGTCGGCGATATTGTCGAAGAACGTCTTTTGCTGCTGAGGCTTGACGGTATTAAGGGAGGAAAATCCCAGGCCAACGAGACCGTTCGAGTAGGTATCTTCAACGAAAGAATCGGACACGCTGGTCGGGATACCAATCGCTTGACTGGTGACGGTTGCGCCACCAATGTCAACGGTATCAGTTCCGACGCCGCCATTAGCGTAAGACGAATCGCCATATTTGATCTCAAAAGTAGCTCCTTCTATCTTCTTGAAGGTGGACGAATTGGAAGGATTGAAGACAGTGTGGCCGACCTGAGCACTCTGCGGAAGCTCAGTATTCATCACCCAGCTGGTGAAATCCCCAGTCAGTAAGCTCTGTTGGTGAAGTAATTCAAATCACTGAACTTACAAATCTGCTGAGCCCGTGTCAAAGTTCACCACTATTTTCTGCCCCCCGATTGTCACAGGGCTGACGAAAGCAGCATCACTCTGGACAGATTTCGCACTGACTGCACCGGTCTGCTCTGGCTCCTCAGTATCGGCAACGAGTACATTGGCAGCGGAGCTTGAGGGAGATGTCGTATTGAGAGGCTCAAAGTCCGACAGATCGACGCCAAAAGTCGTTGGAACTATGCCAAATTTCCGATAGGCTCTGCGCAGAGCACTTGGACCTTGAATGGAGTTTCCACGCTTGATCCGCTCAACCTTGAAGGACCTGCCCTGAGATTGAGCTCGTGGCGACGTTGGTGCAGCGAGCACACCATAGCCTAGGAGCAGCAGGAAGAGAAAAGACTGTAGTGAATGCATATTGATTCGATATTGCGTGTAATTCCAGTCTTCAAATCAATGATAGGATTTGCTACTTCTAGCAGCTGAGGATGGAAAGATTCCCAACAAGACAGAGATCAAGCCGGAAGTAGATTAAAAGAGCGTGTACTCCGTATGCCCAAGTCCAGACTTGGGCACCTGCGAATATTGTAAGAATAAAAGAAGAAAGGAAAGATGCAAAGAAATGGATGGGAAAAGGAACAGCCAGAAGAGCTGCCAGCCAGAAGAGAAAGACAAAGAAGTGAATGAATTGGTCTAGTTAAATCGTCAAGAAGGCCCCAAGGGAAAAGCCCATGATAATAAAGACCCCAAACGCCCAAACGCCTCCTTTGAATAATCACGATGGAGCATCAAAAGTTGAGCTTGAGCTTCACCCCCGTCTAAGAACAGCCAAGATGGCGATTAGCTCCCATGTTGGTAAGCCGGCCCACTCAGGCGAAGAAACCAGAGACAGCGCAGGTTGACTTGGGAAAGCAGCCAATCCATGCTGTTCGGATGGAGTCCCTGGTGAAGCAACCTCATCTGCTTGATACAGTCAAGACGACTCGAGAGCCTGGATTTGACAGGGCGCAAGTCGTGAGCCATTCAGCGTTGTCGAAACAGACTTCCCCTGAAGGTGAAACGCCCAGGCGCTGGGCAGTTGCAGATTGTGTTGACCAGTTACGGCGGACTGTTTGTATCGGAGAACTTACACCACTGTACTAAAATAACGTCATGGCAGTCACTCTTTCAGGGTAATAGTATTTCAGTAACTCCTATACTTTGACAGATTTCAAGAAGGTTGATGAATCATGAAAGAAGATCTGTGTCTACATTCATCGATTCGTCAGGTCTGTCGATTGTCAAGCGCAATCAGGTGGGGAGGTGTTACGTAGATAAGCGCTGTCCCCTGGTCGGTTTTTCAATCAGACGGAGTCATCCGTGAAGAAGCACACTGCAGAGTTCCGACGCGTCATACGGAGTAACTCGAATTTGACCGACAAATGTTCCATACATCTGTAGAGTAAGTTGGTGCCTACAATAGAAAGTGCCGCTTGTCAGGTATACATGGTGTTGATCCTCAATAGCAAGTGTAGAACGAGTGGGTATACACTATACACGTTTATACCCATGCTGATGTCCGGAACTTTCTCATTTGGTAAGAGTCCTGATCGTGCAAACGCCTCGTATTGAAATGGTGGTATCAAATCATGCTTCAGTTCCCAGAACGCCGTAGTAAACAAATTCTCAATGCACGCTATCCCAGCTCAAATGCACCGCGCAGTAGAAGCTAAATAGGAAAACTGACATATAAATCACTCCAGCATATCGTCAGGCGGGAGCACTTTGTTTGGATCCTCGCCAAGCATTTCGCTAACAGACCGTACAACCTGCTTGATGGCCTTTGACGCCGGGCTGTCAGGGAAGTTGTCCACGAAGCTTTCACCGTAGTCGCAGGCCATTCCGACTCTTGGGTCAAGAGGAACTGAACCCAGGAATGGAATACCCATCTTTTTCGCCAGTCGTTTGCCACCTCCCGTAGTAGCACGGAAGATTTCCGATGTATTGGAGCATCCTGGACAGACGAACCCCCGCATGTTCTCAACTAGGCCCAAGATACGAATGCCAGCCTTGCGGCAAAAATCAATCTCCTTCCTGACGTCGAGAAGCGATACTTCCTGGGGGGTCGTGACCACCACCGCTCCGTCCACGCCAGACTCTTTCAGAAGTGAGTTCACCGATAAGTGTTCGTCCGAAGTTCCAGGCGGCGTATCGACAATCAGGTAGTCCAACTCGCCCCAGTCCACATCCTTAAGAAACTGCTTAATCATTCCATTCTTTTTTGGGCCCCTCCAGATGATTGCGTCGTCTCGGTTCGGCAGCATGAATTGGATACTCATTGCACTCAGATTATCGGTCACCCACACCGGGCTCCAGCCTGCGTTGCTCACGTGAATTGTTTCCGACTCAACTCCCATCATCTTCGGGATCGAGGGTCCGCAAATGTCTGTGTCACATAGGCCGACGGTGGATTCAGGGTTTGATGCGAATGCGTGTGCAAGGAGTGAGGAGAAGGTGGATTTGCCGACACCGCCTTTGCCGGATAGTACAAGGATCTTGTGTCGGATTTGAGAGAGACGTTCGGTGATGATAGGGATGTCGGGATCGGGGCCCTTGGGGGCAGAGGCACAAATGGCTTGATTGGGACAGCCGGCGCAGGCATCGCCTTTTCCTGCTTGCTCTGACTCGGGTCCAGGGCAATGCTCTGCAATCGTTAGTGATTTTCAAAATATATATATAAATTTTTGCAGGTTAGAAAGACGTACCTGGTTCCGGAGCAACGAGGTTCGGTGCCACCTTGGACGGCACATCGAACGCTGCCACTGGCTCCATCACGGAAGGAGCCATTATGTTGTGAAGACCAGCTTCTTGTTCTGAGATGCGGCGATATATTCTCTTAGACTCAAGATTGTTAAGTGCGTCGAATTGATCTGGACAGAAGTAAGCACCGTTTGATGAAAAAAGTGGCGGATCGTCTGCTTGATAATCCATTATCTGGATGACAAACGCTTGGTGGCGATTGGCGCGGGGGTTTTTCTCAAGGAACCAGCCACTGCGGTGTCGGAGCGCCCCGCGATAAGATTGATTAATCATAGGTAGATCAGAATGCTGAATCTCTGAGATGGATTATCATGGGGATTATTATTGGTATGACTATGCTGATGAGCAGTGAGTGGCTTATACTATCATCATAATACGAGGATTAAGATCTATATGTCTCGCGACAGTCAATTGAATCTTCGTTAATGGACTAGAGCCAGAGAGAAACAGATATATATTACCTATCCAATGTATGGTCATATTTTGAAGGGAGAATCATACCATCAACGTAACTTTCATAAAGTCAATTTGTTACTTCAGAGAGTTCTTATCAGACTATGATTGAGTGGTGTCTATGCAGCAGGATGGTTGCAAGTTCAGACTGCCATCCCCTCGAAAGTGGGGTAGTACAGGACTTGAAAAGATCCTCTTTTTTGACTAGATTGATATCGATAATGCAGAGGCATGTCAGAACCTTAACATACCTACCTGTTTACGCCTCTCTCCAGGGTGCTTACCATATCGTCAACCACCAACTCGAATGCCAGAAGACTGATTCATTGTGATCCGAGGTTCGACTACTACTGAAAGAAACTTCCGCAGAAGAAATATCCGCAGCAAATATCCACAGTTTATGATTGACCGGAGACACTGCAGATCCCCGTTCACATATGACTATCAACACATCAGTGACCATTCCCTTCTTTTCTGCAGGCTGTGTCTGTGTGTTGCATGAGGCATAATGTCATTAAGTTCCCTGCCTCAGGAAGATTCTTGGAGTCTGGCAACTCGAGCAGGTGCCCCTCAATGGCATGCATATCTATGCAGTGCATATGCTTTCATTCCTACCTGGAAACAATACCTGAAATCATTGATTGGCGATAATCCATAGACTACCTTACCTATCTAAATGTCATCTGCTTCAATTCCTGATTTTTCGGGACTAACAGAGGAAATGCTGCCCAGTGAAATGTAGTATTCCATGCACCCGCCGTTACCGCTCGCTTGTGACGGTTTTTTCCCCCCCAGGTTGATCCTGGAACATTTTCATCAAGAGAAATATGTAATAATGCTGGACTTCAATAAACAGAGCAAGTGGATAGACTACGGAGTACGGGTACTAAGGTAAGGAATTCGTTGTTGAGACCAATGGGTATTTAGTGCTTAGAAGGATCTGTATCCAAGGGATAACCCACGAGCCCGAAGATTCTGAAGTACCTTGAACCATGTATTCTGTATGTCGCATCTGATATCATTTTGCTTGACGGAGGCCACTTCTAGTCTATGTACTACTAGATACTTTCTTAATGATTGTTTGGATTCCTCAAGATGGCCGATCTTCTTTCTCTTTCCGCTCCATTCCTAATCCCTTTGAGAGATTTGACCAACGTCTTGTGATTGGCGCTTTTCCCACTCAACGGGTCTGGGTCGCCAGTCCCTTTCCCCAGCGATAGCTCTAGTCCTAGACGTATGAGGTTACTCTCTCTCCGCTATAAGGGTAATGATAAATAGCAAGTAACCGGCTCTTCAAAAGACAAATTGTTAACTCCCCCACTCACTCACCAACACAATTATTAATTTTTATCTCTCTTCTTGTTTATAGTTTTCCTTTTCTCTCTTGCCTCCATCTGTTCAATGACCCATTGAGCATTGTTGTTGACGTGCGAAATCTGTCCAATTTGGAGACACTAACGTCACATGAGCTTTGGGGAACCTAAAATTCCCACCCTTGCTTTACTGTCACATGCTTCTTCTGCACCAGCTGTGATTTTCGATCCATCTTTCCCCCTCAACAATTTTCCGCTCCCGTTTTCCACACAGGAAACAGAGAGCTGCACGCAATTATGGATCGTGGCCTTTCAACAGGCACTCATCAGGCAGATGATGGACTTCGCGAGAGGACTGTGGCCTTTCAGTCCAGCTCCGCCCTCTCTCCCGAGGCTTTAACAGCCACGGGTGAAGGTGAGGTCAAGGACAAAGCCGGTAAAGAAAAGAAGACATACGGCCGGACTCCAGACGGTACAGGTACGTGAGATAGTGTCGCCGAAAATTAAGACTAGATGACACCTCTTTTCGGCTTTCAAAGACTTGGGGTCGTACGGGTTGCTTTCCCGCTAACTGACATACTCGATAGTGTTCACGGTGCCTCAAACGCACGACATGGTCTCTCAACTTCTGTCACCCTCGGAACCAAAGAACCTGTCCGACGTTATCGTTCTAGCCATTCTCAGTGCTCACATTCTTCTCTTATGGCGACTTCCCGCCGGTGCCAAAGTGCCCGTTTTTGCCTTTATCTATCTCTTTTGGCGTGGTGCCTACAATGCAGGGATCGGATGGCTGCTTCATAACCAGTCGAACCACAAAACGCTCGTCCGTTGGGCGGAGAAGACCAAGATCTTCGTGAATCCGGCCACAGGCAAAAACCCTCATGCTAACCTATACAAGCTGCTTAAACGTGAATTGGAGACGAAGATCCCAGCTGACTATTCGTTTGAAAATGCTCCAATTGAGTACAATACCTGGCTCGTCTTCAGACGACTTGTCGATCTGATCTTGATGTGCGACTTCACCTCATATTGCCTCTTTGCGATAGCCTGTAGCCAACGTCCCCTTGATGAGGGCACTCTTATGACTGTCCTGCGGTGGTCCGCAGGTATCGTCTTAGTGCTCTTCAACTTGTGGGTAAAATTAGACGCGCATCGAGTGGTAAAAGACTACGCCTGGTACTGGGGAGACTTTTTCTTCCTTATCGACCAGGAGTTGACCTTTGATGGTGTCTTCGAAATGGCGCCTCATCCGATGTACTCGGTCGGCTATGCTGGATACTACGGTATCTCATTAATGGCGGCGAGCTACAAGGTCCTGTTCATCTCTATTCTCGCCCATGCAGCACAATTCGCTTTCCTGGTCTTTGTCGAGAATCCGCACATCGACAAGACATATAACCCGCCACCACCCCGAAAGCGAACTATCGATCAGGAAAGTGTATCTATGATCTCTCAGAGATCGGATTCGCCCATCGCGCCAGCTTCCGTTGATGAACAAGTGCCCCATGCGCCAAGCTATTCAAGTGGTCCACCTCCGTCGGTTCACAACCTCTTGGGCTTTCGGAATCTGGATTTGCATCGGACGATAGATACTTCTTCTATACTGATTCAAATTCTCGTATTCGCCCTCACGGTCTTGACGCCTTCGACTCCGTGGTTCCAGTTCCTTTTTGTGGCCAACGCCGCAGTCTGGAGAATCTGGTATTCTGTTGGTATCGGCATGGTTCTCAACCGTCAGTCGAACTGTAAGGCCTGGACTCGACACTTTGTAAAATATGGCGAAAGCCCTCAGGAGGCCTGGAATCAGTGGAAAGGCACTTATCATATCAGCATGGTCATGTGCTACGCGAGCTTCATTGCCGCTGCATGGAAAATATACAGTTTTCCGGCGGATTGGGGCTATGGCCTCGTCTTGCTCAGACACGTCTTGGGTGCAGGGCTCATTGCCTTACAAATCTGGACATCGGTCAGCATCTACGAATCTCTTGGAGAGTTTGGCTGGTTTTACGGAGATTTTTTCTTCGATGAATCGCCCAAGTTGACATATAACGGCATATACCGTTTCCTGAATAATCCTGAACGTGTTCTGGGTTTGGCAGGCGTTTGGGGTGCTGTTCTTATCACCAGCAGTGGGGCTATCATTTTCCTTGCCCTGATGAGCCATATTTTGAGTCTAGCTTTCATCCAGTTTGTCGAGCGTCCTCACATGCAGAAGCTTTATGGCCGCAGCCTGCGACGAGATGCTGGTCTGACCAAGAGTTTGAAGCGATCCTTGCCTCCATCTCTACAGCAGCTCCATGGAAGTGTTGACAAAATGTTTGATGAGTCTTTTGAATTTATTGAAGAACTCATTGACAATGCTCGTCCGAAGCTCGCTGCGGGTGTCAACACGTTTGTCAAAGACACATCAGCTCTGTTCCAAAAGTATCCCGCTCGTGTGACTATCTCTCGCATTGATGAAGACCTGGCCGGCTATGACTTACGTGACTACTCCTTGGAGATCGAAGGCACTGATTCATTGTCTCCCCGTGACAACGATCAGAGTAGCGGTAGGGAGGGTGCCAATGCTCGTATGCCCCTTGACAGACGCGGCGACCTGAAGAACTTGGTTTTCGAGTATGGTTCACCCATCAAGGTTAAGTGGACAGCTCCGCTCAATCATAGCAAGAAAGATTGGATTGGTCTGTATCGAGTCACCGACAATACTTCTCGGGAAGTCTCGCGCGTCTCATCTCAAGGGAGATGGATTGCGGTCAACGAGGGCTCGTATGACAATTTGACTTGTGAGAAGGGAATCGTGAGCAGCGATATTGTTATACCCGCCTCACAACGCAAGGACAAGGAAAACCGCGATCTGGCTTCCGGTGAAGTTATCTTCTCTGGTGATAAGCTGTTCTGGACTCAGGGTGTCTTCGAGCTCCGGTACCACCACAATGGAAAGCACAATGTTATGGCTATTTCAAGACCATTCGAGATTCGTATCAGCCGGTTTGATGAAGATGAGATCCCTCTGATGGACCCTACATCAGTTGAAATGAGCTTGTTTCCCGTTGTGCGTAACTGCTTTGATCGAGATCCCGAGATCGCGCCGGAAACCGTGGATGAGCCTTTTGGCAGTCTCGTCGAACGTGATGGGAAGTATGCCAAGAGAGTCGTGTTCGCGGTTCATCAAATGTGAGTTCCCTGCGTTGATTTCGGAGGAGGTCGTACTAATGCTTTCGCGTAGGTTTGGTATCGAATTCGCTCCTGAGGTTGTCAAAGCTGACGGCAATGTCCACAACCTTGCCCGGAGGATATGCAATGCAAAAAGGGTCTTGGTATGTAGTCATCAGCCTCCTTCAGACCTCATCACCATATCGTTCCAGCCCCTGAAGCTGACTTTGAATATCGCATCTTATAGGCTCCCTATAGTCTAACCAGGAATGGTGCGACGACACCAACTGAAGGGAAAGAGTAACCTGAGAATGAGAACCTATGCGGAACCGAGAGAAAACTTCAAAAATCCGAGGAAAAGTGGAGACATGGCATGTCTCCCAGCTTGACAATCAGCAAACCATTTCCTGTTCGCCTTTTGCAGCTAATATTTGGATGAGCAATGCAAGCTCTGATAGACAGGCTTCATCGCCAATGTCACTCTTTTGAGACTGCCGACCTACTTCATCGTGCTGGTATTCTCTATCGGCAGTATGCACGCTAAAGATGCACCCTGAAGAAAATAAATAAAGCCAAACAATCATACAGGTCGAGATGACCGGAGTACATTGACGATGCAATTCACGCATTACTTCGCGTGGGTGAGACAGCAGAAGCTCGAGGCATTTATAGTTTCATGAAACATATTCAGTGGCATTGTTTATATATATGATAGAGAATTGAGAATATGTGTTTAACGGCTTTGATGGAGGACAATTCCTTGTATTGAATATGTTTCGTTCTAATAGGCATGTCTAGTCTAACTACCGAGTATGATTTGACCAAAAGCCTACAACTTCAGAGCAGTCAGCAAGCATCCTAATCGATGACATGGAGTTTGACAGCACAACGGAACACCTCAAGGAAAGGCAAACTCATTAAGAGTTCGCAGCAAGGTGTTGATCAGCCAAGCCGGTAAATTCATCCCATCCCCTGCCAACTCCTTTCCCCCAACAGATCATCCAAAACGAACGACGAGTCGGGGGAAAGGCGTTGACACAAGTCAAGCGTAGCAAGCAGACCAGCAGGACTCGGCACGGAGCATACAACGATTGAGCCCGCTGTCCAGTGCTCCACAACCAATCATCCCTTCAATCCAGCCGACTTCGGAAGAAATACAGCGAAGAGAAAGTCCGGTATAAGGGAGTTGAACTGGCGGATCGCAGTGTCCCAAGTGTGCTGTGTTGCCGGCAGCTGCGGGCTCGAGGGGCGGTTCTCCAAGGGAGATCATTGAATGGATTGACTTGTTGTCATCATAAAGGATTGTGTTTGGCAGTGGTATGAGATTAGGGAAGAAGTGACTGTACCTACTGCTAGAAGTGCCAGGGGCTTGTGCTTGGGTTAAGAAGCAGTTGTACACCTTCTATTTCTTCGAGATCGTCAGTATTCCGAGTGATCAAGCAATGGATTGAAAGAACAAGTGGAATCATCCAAAAATGATCAGGAGATTTTGGTAAGGTATTTGGTTTTCTTCAAGGTTTTTGCAGAAGCAGAACTGAAAAAAATGTTTCTCATCACGAAAAGAATATGGGTAGTGTGGTCGTCGAGGAATTGAGCAAAAACATACCTAAGAGAGCTTACAGTGTCCGAATTTTTCAAGAATAAGTGAGATTTCCTGTCTGATAAGTGGTCAGCAAGACTGCATGAAGCGAAACGAGCTGACAGCAATTGTGGATAAGAATTTCGATCAGATGGTGATGCATGTTTGTTCAAGCCCATTTATTTGTCGCCAGAACTTAAGATTTTTGGAAATCAATTTCGTCATGAAGGGTGTGAATTGACAGTGAGATTAGGCAGACAAACTTACAGTGAGTAAGTAAGTATCAGGATGTTTGTGAGCAGATGGCAGTCTAGAAGTAGATGCACTTTTATCGATAACCCAAGCTTCATCATCAGAGGTTTGGTTGTTGGGCATTCAAGCATAGAAGAGATGAAGGAGGAGAAGGAGAAAAACAGAGAAGAAATAGTCGTGGGAAAAAAAGTGTGATCCACCAGCGGACGCAGACAAACAGTGCAAACATCTTCTGAAATCGCAGATTTCCGTTTCTGGACTGGGAAAGTCGCTGGCAGGCTGCTTGTCGGGATTTCTGTTAAAGGAGCATTGGCAATTTCTTCTTTTATCAATCGCTTATTGCCTTTTCCGTCCGATTCGAAGCCTCTTCCCATTCCAAGTTAATCTGCTATGACTGATCGACGAAGAATCAATGGGCCGCCCAGCGACACAAGGCCTGCGGTCTTCGCCTCGTCGCTCAAATCTACAACTGGTACTGCATCTGGCAGGCCACAACGGCAAAGGCAGCCAAATGAACTGCGCAAGATATGTGAGACGTCAGTTCGATTTATCGCCCGCGCAGGAGCTAACATGTCTGTGTATCAGTCCTCAGGACTGGCTTGATCCCCTCCGCATCTGGCTCCGCATACCTCGAATTCGAACCCTCAGCCTCCCTCGCCGCTGCACGCTCTTCTCCTCAATCTCTCATCCCTCCTTCTTCAGCTCTGAAGCTTGCATGCACCGTTCACGGACCTAAACCGCTTCCCCGCTCTGCTACATTCTCGCCCAACCTTGTTCTCACCACTCATGTCAAATATGCGCCGTTCGCTGCCCGCAGGAGGAAAGGGCACGTCCGAGACGCTAGCGAACGGGACCTGGGTGTGCATTTAGAGACCGCGCTGCGGGGTGTTGTTGTTGCTGAACGGTGGCCGAAGAGTGGATTGGACATCACAATTACGATCTTAGAGGCTGAAGATGATCGGTGGTGGGGCGATGCGCCAGACTCTCATGATGCTCCGTGGGGAATGATGAATGTTCTGGCTGGATGCATCACGGCTGCCTCTGCGGCTATTGCGGACGCGCGGATCGACTGTTTGGACCTCGTGGCTGGCGGCGTAGCTGCTCTTGTTTCTGACGAGTCCGCGGAGGGAGAAAAGTCAACGCCGAAGCTTATGCTGGATACAGACCCGGCTGAACATCGGTCTATCCTGTCAGCATGTGTAGTCGCATATATGCCTTCTCGGGATGAGATTACAGAAATATGGCTCAAGGGGGATAGTTCGAAGGTGCTATTAGGGCCCGATGACAAGCGCTCGGGGCATGACGCTTTGATAGATGGGGCGGTGGACGCTGCTCGGGGAGCGCATACGGTTCTGGCAGAGGCAGTGAGGGAATCTGCTGAACGGTTTGCCGGCCTTGCTACAGTTTGAGGTCTCGTGTAATGAACGAAGAAATAATGCCAACGTCTTGTAAGATCTTTTTCATTTGTTATATTATGATTAGATGTAACAGAGCATCAGTCATTGCTCCCTCAGTAGAATCCTCAAAATCCAGTGGAATCATAGATTGAGTGAGCTCTCACTGTGCGTACTACCGGTGAATCAAACACCAGGTAAGGCGGTTTTGGACTAAACCACTAGAGCTGATATTTTGCCTGCCTGTGAGGTGAGCTCGACTCATTTCAAAATAAACACCCACCTCTCGTCCGACCACTCTCTTCCTCATCAGCTTTCAATCACTTTCGCTTTAACCTCCACGTTGATTAAAGCATCCTCGTTACATTTTCATCTCTCCCATCAGGTCCGATTCCAAACGTCGCGATGCCAAAGTCAACCACCCCCGTTGACGAGCAACACATCTTCATGTATCACATTCTTAACGGTGTGAACGATAAGACCGTAAGTTCTCTCTCGAAAGTAATGAAACGAGCATAGACGAGTAGCAGCAGAGAAAACCTCTTGATGTCAATCGCTTTATTGCTCATGATGCTCCCCTCAAGACGACCAGGACATAGCTGACCATACTGGTTTATCATAGATTAACTGGAACACTGTGTGCAAGGCCACCAATCTGAACAAGGGGGCCGCTCACATGAGATGGATCCGTCTCAAGGGAAAGATCGAAGACGCTCTGAAGGGAGACGACGACACTGAAAGCGCTGACGACATCACCGCGGAGTCTGGCAACACCGAAGTCAAGACTGAAGCCGAAAAAGCGCCTGGCAAGACTATGCCCAAGATGGGTGTTTTCAAACCCCGTCGTTCCAAGAACGTCAACACCGCTGAATCTGAGATCGCTCCTCCCGTTAAGAAGAGACGCACCACTAAGCGCAAGAGAGCCGATCAGACCAACGAGGAAGACGCCAACAAGGGTGCTTCTGAGGCTACTGCCGAGAAGTAGCTGGGTTCCATCCTTGCACAATCATTCTTTCTCCACGAGCTCTTGCGGCCATGCCTCCTTTGGGACGAACAGATTTCTTTGCGGTAGCGATAAAAAGGAGTTAGTTTGGTTTCACAGCATGGAGCATCATTTGGTGCATAGCCTGGTTGGATGATTTTGTTTCTGTTGATGGCAGTTACATGAACACAGGAAGAGGTTTGTTGAACCTGGTAGTAGTAGCTCTAGGTTAATTTAAACTACAAGTTAAGGGTTTCATGAAGCACGTGAGGCTGCATGACTGCAGAATGTAGGCGGTGAGAACCTATTTCAGCGCCTGAATGTCAAGGCATGTAATCTGTATTCAGTGTAGAAGCCTCATCACTACCCAGCTTTGCTCCCTTCTATGATACACTAATGGTACAGACCCTTGGAGCATAAATTACTCCTGATGTCTCTCTTTGCACTCTTTGTCTGCAATATCAAAGTTTACATGTGGCGGTGTCTCTCGCTTTCTCGGGGACACTACTCCGTAGATATCCCTTTAGTCCATCCTGTGATAGAGGATCTGCCAGGGAGATTGTACTGTATCACACAGCGCTAACCGCATATAGCAATAGAAGGACAAGGTGTAGCCGGTAGTGGTCATGGCTTTGAAGACTAATTTGCCTTAAGATTAAGATCGTTGGCAGAGATTCCCGATATTGCTAGCTCCTGAGTTGGTGTAGTTCGTAAATAGAACTATGTCAACCAGAGAGTTCTAGTCCAGTCGAAAAACACGGCGATATTCTTTTCGCTTTCAACTCCAGATTTTGCTTCTACTTCTGCCGGATAAGTGATGGGCTTATG
The DNA here is from genome assembly GCF_002237265.1 of Aspergillus thermomutatus. NCBI lineage: Eukaryota > Fungi > Ascomycota > Eurotiomycetes > Eurotiales > Aspergillaceae > Aspergillus > Aspergillus thermomutatus. Next base: position 57,926 of record NW_020798182.1, on the reverse strand, counting down.
GTAGAGCTATACCAGCTATACTGAGCTCCGAAGTCGCACGAAGCACTGATTCAAAGATACTATGTTCACGAGTGACATTGGGCACTCTGAGGAAGTCAAAGGGAGCAGTCATCCTACCTCACTGACTTGACACATTATTGCTGGCGTCAGACACGAAGAAAAACAAATACTCCATGCTAGATTAAAATGATCCTGTCGGCTCCATTGTGGCTCCAACGGTTTCCGTGTTTCCCGCCCCGTCTCTCTGCTGGGAAGTCAGGGGAAGTCTTGGACTTTTGGTAGGATACTCTGTAGTAAAATCCCTTCAAAGACTGTCTGTCTATTTTATGGTCCTATTTATTGTCCCCGTAACAGAGGTATGGATGATAGACGGTTATGATTGTACAGAATTGGTTATGTGTAAAAGTAACTTTAAAAATGCTCATTGATACTGGCCGGAAACCACCTAGCTCGTGACTCCCCGCGGACATTTCCCGATCGAGTCTTTCCCTTCGTTCGACCTTCGAAGCCCAAACAGCATCAAGATTTGTGCTATCCACCATCGGTGTTTCACCATCTCGAAGCTCGATCAAATTATCTCAACCTAATCAGGCCATCGTCGCGAACACCTAGATTACATCCAGCAGGATCTAGATCATCTTGCAGGATATTGCAATGTCGAACCGGAATAACACTGGGATTTCAACGAATCCTCAATAATGGCTTGCAGGTACAATGTTAAAGGCTAAAGCCGTTTGACATATTGTCAGGGGTATGGGGAACCTGAAAAACAGGAGAAAAGGAGTGAAAAAAAAAAGAAATGGCATACATAGTCAAAGCTTTTTGCCTTGACGCATTGATAACTTTGTGAAGAAGTTTGACAACTAACGTCTTTCACTGTCAGACAGGCCGCAACTCGCAAGCAAGTTCAAATTTGCCAGAACACCAGTGGCTGAACGTTGCTCATGAGAAATTCCACCTAAACAGCACTCCAAACCCCAAAGTCCAAAAGAAAAGTACGGAGTACAAACTCGGGAATAATGTCCATACTCCTTTACATATGATCTAAATCATCCAAGGCTATGAGCTCAGTCCGCCGGTTTCTTTTGCTGATTGAGACGGTTCCTGGCCTACTGGACGATCACACGGCACCCACCAATAATTGGCCTTGTTTAACGCGCTGGGTGTTCGCGGGATCCATCGGGACCCATTCTTCCGGCTTTTGACTGGTGTCTGGTTCTCTGTTTCCTAAGCCAACAGCCCAACTCCATTTCCATAAACTTTACGGCAGATGGCACACTGTCACTGAGCACTGAGCACCTTTGATGCGCCCATTCATCTATGCTCGTAACTGCTATCTTGCATTTTATCACTATACTGCTTGTGGCCGGCCGTTTCCAAGGGCCCCAAGCCTGCACAACCGAGAGCCCCGCAGGTTGACTCGCTTGCAGTGATGGCATGCTGGCAATGCAGGCTGCAGCATTGCTTGATAAGGCTCGATCTAGGTCATGCATATGCCATGTAAGAACGTTAGGGCCAAGACTGCTACAGACTGCACGTTCTACAAAATCTTCTTAAAAAAGCTCATCATTGTCGATTGTGACTTCGCGAGTATGCGATAGCCACCACTAAAAGTGGACAGGATAAAGCCTCAATGGGCCTGTCTAACTCCGGAGTACTAGTCTAGGTAGTTGATATGAACTACTCCGTACTCCGTAAACACATCGAAAATGAGCATTAGCCATGATCATCCATTGGCCTATTGAATTACCAATCGAGCTCAAGCGGCACATTAATCCCCTCCTAAGTCGTGAGCCAGAGTCCTGTCTGTCGGCTTAGCCTCAACCCTCTGCCTGTTAGCTTCGTCCCTCACAGTAGTGGATATCGGCACTGGGCCACTACTTCCCCCTGATCCAGCACCAACTGTCGGATCTGCGGACTGGACAGCAGTTAAAATTATTTTCAATTGCCTGTCGGATTATCTCTCCTTTGCAGAGCCAGAATATCTCAAGTTCTCACCTCTCTGGGAGACTCTCCCTTTCTCTTTCTCAACTCGTCGAGACAAAATATGCAGGCTACTTCTCTGGGATAACCCAGAAATACACCCGATTCAAAAAGCATTGATGCAATCATGTCTAATGATACGATCTTTGAGACTGTCTAATTGCTCTACCGATTCCATTCCTTTGTCAACTTTACCTGACTCAGTATTCCTTTCTTTGTTCTGGAAACTCATTATTTGATCTCTTTTCGGCTACATCTGAGCTTCTTAGCCGGTACCAAAGACAATCCTATTTATACGGGGACTCCCTCACTTGTGACATTCCTGTCAACCAAATTCCCCTGGCTATTGTTCATCTAACATGGCTGTCCTGAAGAGATTTTTCCAGGCCGAGAAAAGTTCATCAGCAGACGCTGCGGATTCAGATGAAGCACGGGGCCCACCAACTCAACCTGTGAACCAACTGCAGAGGTCCCGGAGCTTAAATACTTCACGGCAGCTCGATGCCGACGAACATTTTCAGAGCATTGAAAAACAGTTCGAAGAATTGCATGACCAAATGCAGGCACGACCTTTATCTTCTCGTTCCCGTGCTCCATCCTCTCGTGCTTCGAGTCGTTTCACGCAGCGCAATCCACGACATGTCGATCTGCTAGATGCCTTGTTCTCGTCGCATAGATATCAGATGCAGATAGCCAATGCATTGTCACCCACTACTCCTTTTAATGAAGATATCGCTGAGCGCAATATGGTTCGATTTCTTCAGGGACAACCGCGCACGCAGAAGGTGTATTCCCGTCTTATCTCGGCTCTTTATCAAGAAGATGTGGCAGACAGAAATATTGCAAAGAATCGAATGAACAAACGCCCAATTTCCCGAAGCGCTAGCTCTCGATCGCAGGCTGCATCAACATGCGCATCCCAATCAAGTGGAGAGGTACCTCAGCGTGAAGTCAGCAGCCGGTTACTCCCAAGGGCCAATGGGGGCAAAATCACATCATTAAGCTCACGGCCAGGCTCGAGCTCCTCGTCTCAACTTCGTTCTTTACGAGCCCACAGGTCGGCGCCGAATATAATGGCTGAATTTACAAATGCGTCGGAAGAACAATCTGCACCTAATGCTGAGAGCTACTTGGGCGTCCCTCCAGCTCACAAGCAAGGCGACAAATGGAGCAACACGCCTCTCCCAGACAGTCCAACACTGCCTCTGCCAATGACTCAAGGCTGGAAGATGGGTCCATCAAAAGGGAAGGGCTCTCTTGAAGTGACGAGAAGCTCGCCGTCAACCCACGGTAAATCACCCAGACTCAACTCCAAGAAAAACGTCCGGGACCTTTCTATCAACACGGAGTTAGCGGCTCGAGGAAAACCTACGTCAAGGATCTCGCACCATGCAATCCAGCCACCAACTCCTAGCAACTATGATATGAAACAGAATCTTAGCATTGCTGAAGTCATGAACAGCCCCTTACCTGTCGGAACTCCCACGTCTATCTCTCCTCTGCCTCCGTCAAACCAGAAGGTGGCGGAGATTATGGACATGTTCAAGCAGGCTTTCAATTCCTCTGCAGGAGCTATTTCGCCCCATCCCACCTTTGAAACTCTACAAGATGCGATAGTTCGAGAGATTAATTCTCACGAAGCCTTCCGACGGGTACCTGTCCCTGAGGCGGGTCCTCTCTTTACACTCTCCTCATCCCAGGATCCTTTTGATAGCGACGAAATTTCGGCAACTCAAGGGCTGACCAGGAGTTTCTCCGCAAAAGAAAGTCAATTTTTCAAGTTGATCAGACGCGGCTCCTTCAAAAAGCATAGAAGAGGCTCGGAGCGCAAGAGCATATCAAGTAGCGTGCCTGTGATGGTCTTCCGCCAAGGCTCCGAATCATCCAGTAGACGAAGGCACACAGATGCCCCGCCTCCATCTCCCGGGTTCCTCAACGTGAAGCAAGACGGAACACTTGCGGGCAATGACCAACCCGAAGAACAAGTGACGTACATGGATATCCTCCTTCGAGCACAGAAGTCTCCTCCCAATAGCAGGTCGAGAAGGTCTCCAAAAGCAGTTCGTGACTCTGGACGAACCCAATCCGCCGGCACTCTCGGTTCACACAGCGTCTCGGACATATCCCACACCACACCTTCGGTCTATTACATGCGCGCACAGACGTCTTCGTCCTCCAGTGACGGCCGGACCAGCTTCTCCGCAGACGACAGTGATGAGGAGATAATCCAACTCCCCAGCATTGGGACCCCACGATTCCAAATCCAGGCCGTCGACCAAAACAATGTCGCCTACATGATGGAGAGTACCTCCCCGAGGAATGCCTACCGGTTAATGAACTGGCCACATGGCACGCGCAGGAATCTTTCTATCCGAGGAGGCTCCGTCATGAGCGCAAACAAGCCGGCTGATCACTCCCCCAGACACGAACACCAGGTCCGATGCGCACGTTCGGTCGAGTCTTACTGATGTCTGTAACATTCAACACTATCCTCTCCCTCTTCTCAGTGAGAAAATGAGAAAATCAATATAGTCAGGTTGAGACGCTGCACTACTGCAGATCCCTGATTCACACTCCTTGAAAAACCAACTCCCACATGACTACGTCTTTTCCTTGAATCTCAAATCATCCAGTTCATACTTCATCTGTTGTATATACCAGGCGTTCTCCGCAATCTTCCTCTCCATGCTTGGAAGCGTTTCTGTTCTTTGCGTCATCTCTTATCTTGGGTCATTAGGCATAGCCAGGTATAGCCAGGCGTGAAAGAAGTTTTAGATACTCTAATATCAACCATCCTGATGAGGCAATCACTTCAGCCTAATAGCCTTAATCCAGTTTTCCCCTTTCATTTTTTCTTTTTTACCCCCCTTCCAACTCAAGACGCTGAGTCACAACTAGGATACAATGAAGATATGTTCCAAAATAGCAACCAGAGCTCTTGCTGAAAAGTTGTGATTGTTGATTCCCATGTTCAAGGTACGGATATGGTATGCTAGATCTGACTCTGAATGCATGAACAAAACAACCACAGAGGTATCCCGAAGATCACTCCCCTAACTCACTTCAACAATGCAACCGGACCTTGTTTTTCGAATGTACCTTCAACTAAATACACACACCCTTCACCGAAACTAAAACAGCAGAGAAAGGAAAATCATAAAGTCATAGTTACCACCGCCATGCAGGCGAATGGAACAATCTGACGTGGATATGCATGACTCGAATGCCATGTTTGACGTTTAGTAGGAACCTGCGTGCAAATAGTCAGTGACTTGTTCAATTCGTTCTCTGGCAGAGGGATATAGAATGGGAACCTACGTCCAAACATGCACCACTTCTCGGCCATACGGGTGCACTTGGGGTTGGTGCACTTGGTCTGGCCGGGGATGATGCCCTCGGGCTGATCGAAGGGAATGCAGAGAGACTTGGCGCCCATGCTGGGAGCCCTGGCGTCTTGGGGCACACCCGAATCCTCCTCCGCCTTGCGGGCGCTCAGTTCCTTGATCTGATCCTCGCACTCCTCTGTGAGACAGTGAGGGATGACACAAATGTTCTTGTCATTGAGGGCGGGGGAGAAATCATCCCAGTTGGTGATGAGCTTGCGATGAGAGCGGAATTCGTCATCTGCGCGCTTGTACAGATCCTTGTGGATGGTTTCCAGCAGGGCAGGAACGGCGGTGGACAGCTCATCAATGGCAATAGTAGACTTGCCATCCTTACCGGGAATGTCACGACGGGCGGCCGTGACGTAACGACCAGCAGACTCACCAGGACCGAATTCAATACGCAGAGGGACACCACGAAGTTCCCAGTCGTTGAACTTCCAGCCAGGGGAGTAGCCTTCTCTCTTGTCGCTATCGGCACGGATACCCGCAGCCTTGAGGAGGGAGACAAGGCTGTCGATCTCCGCGTAGAGCTTCTCTCGCTCCTCATCCGAAGTCTTGGCAGTGATACCGACAGGGACGATGATCGTCTGGGTCTCAGCAACGCGAGGAGGAAGGACCAAACCGCGGTTGTCACTGTGAATCATGACCATGACACCCAGAGTACGGGTGGAAAGGCCCCACGAGTTCTGCCAGACATGGAGAGGAGCCTTCTTCTCATCAGGCTTGGCAGATGGGTCCTCGACGGTGATTCCGAACATCTTACTGAAGTTCTGGCCAAGGCCGTGTGACGTTCCACCCTGGATACCACGACCAGTAGCAGGAATGTAACCTTCAACAGTGGTAGTGTAAAGACCACCGGCAAACTTCTCCTTCTCTGTCTTTTGGCCCTTCACGACGGGAACAGCGAGGAGCTCTTCGTAAATCCGAGCATAGAGGTTGAGCATGTGTAGGACCTCTTCGCGAGCGGCCTCCTCGGTAAGGTGAGCGGTGTGACCCTCCTGCCACAAAAACTCTCTTGTCCTAAGGAAAGGCTGAGGATGCTTGAACTCCCATCTGACGACCGAGTTCCACTGGTTGAGCTTGAGAGGCAGGTCACGGTGACTTCTGATCCATTTGGCGTAGTAGGGGTACATGACAGTTTCTGATGTGGGACGGATGGCGATCTTCTTCTCAAGAGGGGTGTTCCCTCTGCAAAGGAGTAGGTCAGTCATACAACAAATACATACAAAGCTGGTCAAAGGGAAAATCATACGCATGAGTCACCCAAGCAACTTCGGCAGCGAAACCTTCGATGTGATCCTTCTCTCTCTGCAGCACATCCTCGGAGACGAATAGAGGAAATGAGCAGTTTTTGACGCCAACCTTCTTAATCTCTGCATTGAACCAGTTTTGAATCTCCTCCCAGATAAAGTAAGAAGCAGGCTGTAGACGTCTCATCAGCAACGGGACCATAACAGTTGATGGTAGTATACCCATCCCAGGAAGAGAAAACAGTCGTACCTTGAGAATGAAGCATCCAGAAACGTCGTAGTAATCCAACATGTCACCCTTTGTAAGAACCTGCTGATACCATCCGGGGAAGTCCTCCTCCTTGGAGACATCGATACCGATTAAAGAAGCACCTTCAATCTTCTTCTTAGGTGCCTTCGATGTAGGCTTCTTAGCCTCCGACTTTCCAATGCCCTTGTTCGCAGCCTTCTCGGCCTTGTCAGCAGCCTGCTTCGCGAGTTTTGCTGCCTTCTTGGCGGCATTCTTGGAGGTTTCGCCTTGGGTAGCGGCCTTATCAGCTTCAGCGGGGTTCTGACTGCGATCAGGGAGGGTGACAGGGTCAGTAGTGACCGGAGTGTCAGCGGGGTTTTGGCTGGCCATTTTGCAAACGAGGGTCGAGCCGAGCAGTCGCTAGAACAACAGACAGGAAACAACAGAGGGCAATTGCCAAGGCAGATGACTCGTCCGTTGGGTGCAAAATGAGGGCCGCATTCCCCTCGTTAAAGTGGGATGCATCTTGGAAAATCTTCACCGCCTCGGGGCCGGCAGAACTTTTAGCGGGAGACCAACGAGAGTCGGCAGCAGAACGAGATCTCCAGTAGTGGGAGCTCTGCCATCTCGTCACAAGTGTCTTTCTCTACTATCGAGTAATCATGGCAGGCATTTTCGAGGCGCCGCGCAATGCGGATACTCTTTGTGAGCTTCAGGCCCCGAAAAAAGTTCCATCTTTGAGACCGTTTCACTGACGACCATCGCACAGTCTTGGGTGGACAGAAAATAACTGGTGCTGATGTCCGCGAGCAGAATGGTGTGTGATAAGATACTACAATTGATATAACTGAATTCTTAAATGCTGATGAGACACGCAGTCCTTGCGACTCAGGCTATTGCAAATGTTGTCAAGAGCTCCTTTGGTCCTTCTGGTCTGGACAAGATGATGGTGGATGACATAGGGGTAAGCCTTCTGAGCTCAACCCCTCGACATCTCTTGCAGGGTTCTGATTGTCAATATAGGATGTGACCGTAACCAACGATGGTGCCACTATTCTGAGTTTGCTGGATATAGAACACCCTGCTGGAAAGATCCTCGTTGATCTAGCCCAACAACAGGACAAGGAGGTAAGGCCCATCGGTCGCGCCGATTTTGTGTCCTAAAAAGCTCTTTTGCTGATCCTGTAATCTTTTAGGTCGGAGACGGTACCACTTCCGTCGTCCTCATTGCTGCCGAACTGTTACGACGAGCAAACGAGTTAATGAAGAACCGTATCCACCCCACGACTATTATCAATGGCTACCGACTAGCCCTCAGGGAAGCTGTCAAGTATATGAATGAGAACATCACCACGAAAGTCGACGCGCTAGGAAAGGACAGCCTGGTTAACATTGCCAAGACTTCTATGTCAAGCAAAATCATTGGCGCGGACGCGGATTTCTTCGCCAACATCGTCGTTGATGCTATGTTGCTGGTGAAGACCACAAATCAGAAGAATGAGGTTAAATACCCAGTCAAGGCTGTGAATCTGCTCAAGGCTCACGGAAAGAGCGGCACGGAATCCATGCTTGTCAAGGGTTATGCACTCAACTGTACCGTCGCTTCACAAGCCATGAAGACCCGGATAACCGACGCAAAGATCGCTTGCCTCGATATGAACTTGCAGAAAGAGAGGATGAAGCTTGGCGTTCAGATCACAGTTGATGATCCTGATCAACTAGAGAAGATCCGTGAAAGAGAGTCTGGCATTGTTCTTGAGCGGGTAGAGATGATCCTCAAGTCTGGAGCAAATGTCGTTTTCACAACTAAGGGTATTGACGACATGGTTCTCAAGCTCTTCGTCGAGAGGGGTGCTATGGCTGTCAGACGCTGCAAGAAGGAGGATTTGAGACGAATTGCCAAGGCCACTGGAGCTACCTTGGTAAGCTCACTCTCTGACCTCAACGGCGACGAGAAATTCGACGCATCAAACCTCGGGTATGCAGAGGAAGTTGTGCAGGAGCGGATATCAGATGACGAGTGTATTCTGGTCAAAGGAACCAAGGTCCACACCTCGGCCTCAATCATTCTCAGAGGACCCAATGACTACAGCTTAGATGAGATGGAGCGTTCGGTCCACGATTCTCTTTGCGCCGTCAAGCGCACTCTTGAGAGTGGTAGCATCGTTCCTGGAGGTGGTGCTGTCGAAACGGCGCTCCATATCTACCTTGAAGAGTTTGCAGTCACAGTGGTACGTTCACATCATGCTTCCTCCTCTCGAGATTTCACTCTCTAACGGCTCATATTTCACAGGGCTCTCGGGAGCAGCTAGCTATCGGTGAATTCGCCCAGTCTCTTCTCATTGTTCCCAAGACATTGGCAGTCAATGCCGCCAAAGACTCTTCTGAGCTCGTTGCTCAACTCCGGAGCCGCCACTGGGCCTCTCAACGCATCGAAGAAAGCCCCGCCAACAAGGACGATAAGGCTATCGCCAAAAAGAAGAACTACAAGAACTATGGACTTGATCTGACTAAGGGACGAGTCCACGATTCCATCAAGGCAGGTGTCTTGGAACCTAGCATGGGTAAGGTCAAGCAGTTCAAGAGTGCTGTCGAGGCCTGCATAGCCATCATGCGTATCGATACCATGATCAAGCTGGACCCCGAAAGGAAGGAGGATGATGGACACGGTCACTAAGAGCTCGATGACTGCTTGGTAACTTTTACTTGCTTATGCATGGAGTCTTAGATCAAGGTAAAGAAGTCTAAAAGCATAATAAGCTATCATGAGTACAGATTTCCAGCTCTGTTCATTTCTGTAATCCGTAATATTGTTTTCATTCCTGTTGCCTCGCAGGCCATGCTCTATTTAAGGCTTGGTTCGACACCCTGGAGGCATATTGAGCGAGGGGTCACTCTTGAAGGAGCTCATGAAGCTGATCCTTCGGTTGTCAGCTCATTCGTAACCCTCCTTAGGGCATAATCCAACTGAATGCACTCTGAACACAATCTGCTCGTGAACAAATGCACGTACCCAACCTCCAAAAACCTAAAAAAAGTCTCTTTCCATAAAATGCACTATGCACCAAGGCACATCGCTGCTATACAATGCATGCCGCTAAATGTCACAGTAAGCTGCTGCACGTCCTCTATATTGAGCAGCCAGTCCCGCGCTAAATGAACATAAACCATACCCAGACGCCTCGAAATGCTCACATGAACCGTAAATCCAGCAAAGGAGGGAAGCTTTCGATTCTCGAAAGGTCATTCATCATTGTCGTCATATTGATTTTCGAGCTCGGCCCAGCCACACTTCCATCGTCTACCTTCCGTCTCACCGCCGACTCGTAGATCTCGAGCATCAGGCCCTTCGCGCCAACACCTGGCGCTATAGTCGTCGCTGACCGTAATTAGCTCCCCATCCACAGACCACGAGACAGCTGACACCTCCTTCTTGTGGCCCTCAACCAATGGTGTTCCGGATTGGTAGATCGGTACGGTATCTTCCAGTCGTCCGGACAAGCCAACCGCTGAATTAGTGCGGCGTAAGCCAGAGCGAGTGAATGGCATCCCGGGCGACTGGGGATTCAAATCTACAGCCGGTTTCTCGGCGGGAGAATGAAGGAACCTCTCATCAGTAGGGAAGAGGACGGCACAATGATCACTGCTTCCAACAGCTAACATTTCCGCTTTGTCTGCAACGGCTTTGCGGACGCTGACTTTGACGTAGAATGAAGACACTTGCAAACGCGGATGGCGAAAGCCGTACAATGGACCCAAACCTTCTTTGTCAGAGCCACCTGAGCGTCTTGGGCGATTGTTATAGAGCGAAAGTTCGGGTGCATGTCCAAGTACCAGGTGGGATGTGGAGTATGCGTAAACAGTGCCATCCCTACAGAGCGTGTAGAGCCGCGAACCATCCCCATTGAGTGTCAGTGAGGTGAGTCCAAAGCGCCTATATTTAATGTGGCTATCCGGTTCACGAGTTGTCGAAAGAGGAAGGACAGGGCGACCACGACGGTTGCTGTGTGCGGTACGCAAATCCCAGAGTCTCACGCATGCATTGGCCTCCGACGCTGTCACGAAGAGATTTTCGCGGCCGGGGGAAAGAAAAGTCAACGAGGTTACCGTGATGTCGGAGCGGCCAATTTGGGGTTCGGATTTATCGGAGATCGAAGTTTGGGGCATCCAGGCGTGGGCTCCATGTATTGTATTAAGGACTTGGGGATAAATCATCTTGGAAGCCAGAGGCGACGACGAATTGTCTGAATCAGATTCCAGCGAGCACCGGACCTGTAAAGATGGCTTCTCGAAGCCTTTGCACCGAAGATCCCAGATGCTGACATTTCCATCCCGGCTGCAAGTTGCAAGGACTTTGTTATTCGCCGCTGGTTGGAATTGAACGCGCTTCACTGAGGATACATGGTTTGACAGACAGTATATCGGTTTCTGCGTAGCCATATCAATCACCAGTGCGGTTTGGTCTCCAGAAGCTGTTGCCAGTAGCATATCATCGGACGAGAATTCAAGATCCATTATTGCGTTCATGTGTGGACGAAACGTTAGGTACGCCTTGGAAAAGCCGCTTTTGTCGTCTTTGGCGGAGTCAAGTAATCGAATGCCTCCTTCTTCATCGCCTACCGCAACAAGTGAATTCGCTATAAGATTGGACAACAGTCAGCGGAATCGGCAATAAATGAGTGAGAGCGAAGATTGAAGACGAGCAGATCACATACTATTACATGTTGCAGTGCAGAAAGGGAGAGCGAGACGGTCCCCAGTGTAGCTCGCGCAGGAATGGCTGTCGGTCGATCGAGAGTAGAACGTGGAGGTCAAATCCTGCCATCCTGAAACATAGTGAGAATAGGGTAAGAAGGTCCAGTATGAAGAGATAACCAACCAGCCCCGGCATTGGATCGTATTGTGACTCGATTGGCCCGTGGTCCAGAGACGCTTCGCATGTAAAGCCCTCCGGATGTCTGGAGCGCGTGTGACCGCCGAATAGGCGCAATGGGAAGCAATAGCTTGCTAGGCATTGCAGGTTTATTTTCAAGATCTTGTGCGTCATTGCCAGCCTTGATATCCTTAACTGAGAGGCTCAACTCCTCTTCATCGTCAACAGGAAACCTGACACGAACTTTCCGCAATGGCGACGACTGTAGCGGAGAACCGACAGAGGAGAAGGATAATTTCCGCTTCCTGCTTGGAGTCCGCATGAGATCTGAAGAGTGGTTATGGACAGTTCTATTTCCCACTGCTTTCAATGCACGTGTGAAGGCTGGACCCAGACGGTTGACAGCTGGTGAGCTGAGCACCTTCAACGCCTGCCGATTCGTCCTAACCGTTCCCGCGCCATTTCCGCCGTTCAGCATCGAACGAGGAGTAAAGAACCGCCGGAAAGACCGTGGTGTGACTGGTGGAGGCTTCTTAGGTTTGCGTCGCATGCCAGCGTCTGATGCTATTGACGGTGGAGATGAAGGAAACTCCTGTGATGACGAGGCAGGAAAGACAGGTTCCGATCGAGGTACTTCGGGGAGGTCATGGGAGCTATCCATTGTGGGTTATAGGCAAACGAAAGACATACAAAGGCATTCTATTCAAAAAAAAAACAACAGACGAAAATAGAGGAATAGGAGCAGAATGGGCTAAATGGTGCGAAATTGCGGCATGGTGGGAGCTGGGGAATGGAGTGTAGTACTAGTAGTACCTAGGACTGCACTATCAACTATGCGTCGCGGGCAGCAGAACAAATCCGAAGCGAGTCTCGTGTCGACGTGCTTGTTTCGTGACGCGAGCTGCTGTTTCCGGTAGGCGGTGGACTCTTCAGTTAAAGTGATGGGGTTGTGCTTGATGCGGAAGGCGGTCTGTCATCATAGATCCAGAAATTTTTTGAATCCGCTATTTTTTTTTTGAACTGGTCCTGTTGAGCTAGCTGATTTGAAGGACGTCCAGCAAGATTGACACAAGGCCGCATCTGATTCTCTGGTGCCCCTTGTCTATCAGCTATGGCCCCTATCAAGCGCAAGGGCAATGCTGCGGAGCAGGCAGTGACTCGTCAGCCCCAGAAGCGCGTTCGAGTTGGAGCTGAAGAGGGCAGCAAAGATCAGAAAAAGCAGAGAACATCAGAATCTACCACCGACCCTAAAGCTACTGAACTTTCGGTGCTGCGCGATGACGAGCCTTCGTTTCCTCGCGGTGGAGGAAGCGTCCTGACACCTCTCGAAAAAAAGCAGATCCATATCCAAGCAACTAAGGATGTGCTCTTCGAGCAGAAGGGCTCCAAGAAGCCCTCTGACAATTTCGCCGATGAAGATGACGATGAAGACATTGAGATGAACGATGCGGATGACAATGCGACCTCTGCCAAACAGTCTCGGAAAAGAAAGACCAAAAGCAAGAAGCGCGCAGAGCAAGAAGCAAACGAGAAGCAAGGTGTGCGAATTGAAGGTCTCAACTTCAAGGTAGGCTCGGATTATGCGTGTGTTGTGGCTGTTATGCAAGGCTGACAATTGCAGCGTATTGTACCCGGATCGATGGTATTAGGCCAAGTGTCGAGCATTAATGCTCACGATATTGGTTTATCTCTTCCGAATAACCTCACCGGATATGTTCCCTTGACTGCGGTTTCCAAAAAGCTGGAAGAGAAGATTGAGAGGATTCTTAATGATGATGACAACGACGATAGCGACGCGGAAGAGGATTCGGAGGGTGAGGATTCGTTGGATCTGACCGACTACTTCTATCTTGGCCAGTACCTGCGGGCATCCGTTGTTTCTGTTGGGAGCAACGGCGCAGATGCTCCCTCGAAGAACAAAAAGCGTATTGAACTTTCAGTTGATCCAAGACAGACAAACACCGGGTTCTCAAAATCGGATCTGGAGGTCAATACTGCCGTTCAAGCTTCGGTTGTCAGTGTGGAAGACCATGGTCTGGTAATGGACCTGGGTATTGAGGGCGCAGACGTCAAGGGCTTCATGTCTAAGAAGGAGATCGACCCCAAGACAAACTATTCGAGCATCAAAGAAGGATCGGTTTTCCTGTGTATGGTCACTGGCCAAAACGCCAACGGAAGCGTTGTCAAATTATCCGCCAACCTTCAGTCCTCTGGATCTATCAAGAAATCACATTATCTCAGCACGGCATCGACAATTAACTCATTTCTTCCTGGTACTGCAGCAGAAATCCTGTTAACAGACGTTTCTTCCAGCGGAATGATCGGTAAGATCATGGGCATGTTGGATGCCACAGTGGACTTGGTGCAGTCTGGCGGCAACTCGGGAAAAGACTTAACAAAGAAGTTTCAGATCGGTGCCAAGATCAAGGCACGTATTGTGTGCACCTTCCCAGCTTCTGAGCCATTCAAAGTCGGCTTTTCAATACTCGACCATGTTCTGAAGTTTGCGACGGAGGGTCATGGACCTGGCACCTCTGAGGATGCACCGGCAGTTTCTGCAATCATACCTGAAACCAAGGTCGTCACCGTTGATCCTGGACTTGGTGTTTATGTGCAGATCGGCTCTACGAAACACATGGGCTTTGTTCATGTCTCCCGATTAGCAGACGGAAAAGTTGAAAACATCGCACCTGAACACGGTCCCTTCCGAATTGATTCCGTCCATGAGGCTAGGGTTGTCGGCTACAGTGCTCTTGATGACCTCTATCTGCTCTCCTTTGAGAGGAAGGTCATCGAGCAGCCCTTCTTACGTCTGGAGGATGTGACTGTGGGTGCTGTGGTCAAGGGAAAGATTGAGAAGCTGTTGATTGGGCCAACTGGGGTCGATGGTCTGATCGTGGCTTTGGCTGACGGTATCACCGGTCTTGTTCCCTCTATGCACTTCGCAGACGCGGCTCTCCAATTTCCTGAGAAGAAGTTCCGGGAAGGCATGATGATTACGGCTCGGATCTTGTCGGTCAACCTTCAGAAGCGTCAGATTCGCCTAACTCTGAAGAAGAGTCTGCTCAACAGCGAATCTGCCATCTGGAAGGATTACCAAGACATCGTTCCAGGCGCTCAGTCTCCGGGTACAATTGTGAACATTCAACCACATGGCGCTGTCGTCCAATTCTACGGCTCAGTTCGCGGCTTCCTTCCTGTGTCGGAGATGAGCGAAGCTTTTATCAAGGATCCTTCGCAACACTTTAGACAAGGGCAAGTGGTTAACGTTCACGCTTTGAGCGTGGATCCATCTCTTGAAAAACTAGCAGTCTCATGCAAAGATCCCTCGACATTCACCGAGACCTATAAGAAGGCGTTTGAGAAGATCCGGCCCGGGCTGCTCGTCACAGGAACGGTCTTTGAGAAGTCTAGCGACGATATCCTTCTCAAGTTGGACGAGTTCGGTCTTATTGCTCGCTTAGATCTTGCGCATGTGGTGGATGGTTCTGAATCCAAGCAGAGCTCGGCCCTTTCGAAAATTCGTGTTGGCCAGAAGCTCAATGATCTTCTCGTACTTGACATTCAGAGAGCCCGCAGACTCATCAAAGTCTCAGCTAGAGCGAGTCTCAAGAAAGCAGCCAAGCAAGGATTCCTCCCGGCTAAGTTTGAGGATATCCAAGAAGGCGCTGAAGTCACTGGCTTTGTCCGAAACATCACATCCGATGGACTGTTTGTCGAGTTCCTCGGTGGCATCACTGGATTGGTGCCTAAGAGGCTCTTAGCGGACGAGAATGCCAGTAAACCTGATTTTGGCATGGTCAAATCGCAGATTGTTGCTGCAACTGTGCACTCCATCGAAACCGACTTCCAAAGATTCATACTGAGCATGAAGCCTTCGGAAGCGACCTCGGCTGGTCCAAAGAAGTCCGCTAGCAAGCCCACTCCTTCGAACGATGTCCTCAGCAATGCTGTGGATGAAAGCATCGAGTCGATGTCCGATTTCACCTTTGGCAGGACCGTGAAGTGTAAAGTCGTGTCTGTCAAGGCAACCCAGGTCAACGTTCACCTTGCGGACAACGTGCAGGGTCGCATTGACGTCTCGGAGGTCTTCGATAAGTGGGAAGACATCAAGGACCGCAAACAACCATTGCGATTCTTCCGTCCCAAGCAAATCATCTCAGCTAGAATCTTGGGTATCCATGATGCCCGCAGCCACAAGTTCCTTCCAATCAGTCACCGGTCTGGGAAGTTCCCCGTTTTTGAACTTTCTATTAAGCCAAGTTTCCTACAGGCTGCCAATCCTTCCCCGTTGAACTTGGAGCAAGTCCAGGTTGGCTCAACCTGGGTCGGTTTCATCAACAACGTTGCTGACGATTGTCTCTGGATCAACCTCTCGCCCAATGTTCGCGGACGACTGCGGTTCATGGACGCTTCGGATGACCTGTCTCTTTTCACCGACGTGGAGAAGCATTTTCCGATCGGCTCAGCGCTGAAGGTCCATGTCACTGCCGTCGACACCGAAAAGGGTCGCCTAGATCTTACAGCCAAGCAACGCTCTAGCAAGCTGTCCTTCGCAGATATCTCTGTTGGCATGATTCTGCCCGGACGAGTCACGAAGGTCACCGAGAAGCAGGTCATTATGCAGCTCAGCGATTCGATCGTAGGTGCCGTCAATCTGATAGACTTGGCCGATGACTATTCGAAGGCGAACCCTACTGTCTACCACAAGAACGAGGTGCTCCGTGCTTGCGTGGTGGGTGTTGACAAAGCCAACAAGAAGATTTCCCTCTCGCTCCGCCCATCGAAAGTTCTGAGTTCCTCACTTCCGGTCCAGGATCCCGAAATCACTTCTATGAAGCAGCTCAAGGTCAATGACGTAGTTCGAGGATTTGTCAAGAGAGTGGCTGATAGCGGTCTCTTTGTAACTCTGGGCCACGATGTGACGGCCTACGTTCGGGTCTCTGACTTGTCGGATTCCTACCTCAAGGAGTGGAAGGACTCTTTCCAAGTCGACCAGTTGGTCAAGGGACGGGTGACCGTTGTCGATCCCGAGCAAGGCAGATTGCAGATCAGTCTCAAGGAATCTGTCTTAGATCCAGACTACAAGGCGCCCATCACGATGCATGACCTCAAAGTCGGTCAGGTCGTCACCGGCAAGGTTCGCAAAGTGGAGGAATTCGGCGCCTTCATTGTCATCGATCGATCTGCCAACATCAGCGGTCTATGCCATCGTAGTGAAATGGCTGACAAGCGAGTTGACAATGCCCGCACCTTGTACGAGGAAGGCGACGTTGTCAAAGCCAAGATCATCAAGATCGATCGTGAGTCAGGGAAGATTTCATTCAGCTTGAAGGCTTCCCACTTCAAGGATCATGATGAGGAAGATGAAAGCGGCAGTGACGAGGATGGTGACTCAGACGGCATCAGCCTAGATGGCATGGGCGGTGTCGACGTAGAAGGAAGTGACAATTACGAGGACGATGACGATGACGAATCTCTAAGAGGCGTCGATCTTGAGGAAGACAGTGAGAGTGATGGTGAGGAGAGCGATGAGGATGTGGAGATGACCAGCGCGCTTGTTGAAAGAGAAGGGGGCCTCGGTGCAACAGGCTTTGACTGGAGTGGAAACGTCAAAGATGATGAGGACGAAGCGATGCAGTCGGATTCCGATGGCGATGAAGACAACTCTCGGAAGAAGAAAAAGAAGAGCCGCAAGCCTGAGATCCAGGTAGATCGCACTGGCGAGTTGGACGCCAATGGGCCACAGACAGTTGCTGACTACGAACGGCTACTGCTCGGTGAGCCTGACTCTTCGCTTCTCTGGCTGAAGTACATGGCCTTCCAGTTGGAGCTCGGCGAGGTCGAAAAGGCCAAGGAAATCGCCGAACGTGCCCTTCGCACCATTAGCATCGGTCAGGACAGCGAGAAGTTGAACATTTGGGTGGCTCTGCTCAACTTGGAGAACACATACGGCAATGATGACAGTCTCGACGAGGTGTTCAAGCGCGCCTGCCAGTACAACGATACTCAGGAGATCTACGACCGCATGACGAGCATCTACATTCAGTCAGGAAAGAATGAAGTGAGTCACATCTGATATCAGTAATGAAGAGACGTTTTAAGTATGCGAAAGCTGACTCAATTGACCTTACAGAAAGCGGATGAGCTCTTCCAGACGGCTCTCAAGAAGAAGATCTCCAACTCGCCCAAGTTCTTCCTGAACTACGCCAGCTTCCTGTTTGATGGCATGGCGGCGCCTGATCGTGCTCGTGCTCTGCTTCCTCGCGCACTCCAGTCTCTGCCCTCTCACACACACGTGGAGACTACCTCTAAATTCGGTCAGCTGGAATTCCGCTCGTCAAACGGAGACGTCGAACGTGGCCGAACTGTGTTTGAGGGCCTGCTCTCCTCGTTCCCCAAGCGGATTGACCTTTGGAACGTGCTCTTGGACTTGGAAATCAAGAATGGCGATGCGGAGCAGGTCCGGCGGCTTTTCGAGCGCGTACTTGGTATCCGGGACGCCAAAAAGGGTGCTGCTGCTCCTATCGATGCCAGCAAGAAGCTCCGTCCCAAGCAGGCCAAGTTCTTCTTCAAGAAATGGCTGTCGTTTGAGGAAAAGCTGGCAGCTGCTAGTGGTGGTGATGAGAAGATGGTGGAGGAGATCAAGGCCAAGGCGGCAGATTATGTCAAGTCTCTGCAGAACGCATGAGCTTTGAAGACAATTGTGTAAAGAGTTTGATCTTGTTCTGTTCTCATTGGGTGTTATGGGGTCATAGATGCATTGTATATACAAAAGCATTCCGGAAGCCATGTCTTCTCATTCAATGAGCATGAAGACTTTCTTATGTATGTGGTGCGCAAAGTAAAGCATTCTCTTTTATCAGTGGCATAAAAAAGCCTCAAAAGGGTATTACATCTCAAGAGCCACAAATCCAGCAACTCAACGCCGCTTTTCAGCCATCAACCGCCGATACTCTTCCACAATAGTCCTCCGCTCGCTTGCCAGCTCCTCTCTCCGTCTCAGACTTCCCACGGCAGCAGGAACATTCGCGACATCGACTCTGGCTCCGCCGCGGACCTTGAAAACCTCCTTCGGCTTCGTCAATTGCGGCGGCGCCTGAACCACATCAAAGGGGTTCGCCGGTTTGTTCATCCGGTCCCGTTTCTTCAGCTTCGCCCACGGATCCGGACCATCATCCTCCTGGGGACCGTCGCCCTTCTTCTTTCTTCTCGCGGCAGCGCCCTTTTTCTTCGCCTTGCCCTTGCCAGCCTCCATCTCCCACTCCTTCCACAATTCCAATTGTTCCTCCATTTCGGCTTCCCGCTCCTCCCGCTCGGCCGCCTCACGCTCCAAGATCTCCACTTCCTCCTTCCGCCACTGCTCCTGTAATCGACGCAGGTGCTTCTCGTGCTTCGTCCGCCGCTCCTCGCGCAGCTTAGGCAGATCGGCCGACGCCGGCTTGCCCGACCTCTTCATCCCCGATATTGGCATCTCGCGATCGACCCGCGCAGCGAAATCTGACAATTTCTCCCCCGGGAGGATCTTCAGCTTAGACGTGGGCTTGGGTTCCGCGGCAGCGGTTGTAGATGTCGCGGCATTCGCGCTCGTAGTCGTAGTCGACGATCCAGCAGTCTTCTTCCGCGACGACTCTTTTCTGTCCTCGGTTGTATCGCGCTTGCGCTTCTTGCTTCCTGTCTCGCTGGCGTCGGATTTGGGTGGTGCTTGCTTGCCGCCGTTGGCTTGGAGCTGCATCAGCCGGCGGAAGGCGCGGGGGGTATCATCGTCCAGGGAGGATTTGCTGCGGGCAAAGGTCGAGGTGTTTTCTTTCTTTGCGTCTTTGGACTTGGGGGTGGGCTTTTTGCCTTTGGTTTTCGGGGCGTTGGGATCGCGAACCGGGAGAGGGTTCGCGATCATGGTGGGTGGGAGGTCGTAGATGCTGTGGTGGGATTAGCATTTTATGTATAACATTTGTTATGTCTGGGTGCTTTGGTACTCACCTCGAGTCATTTTTCCTTCTCTTGTGCTTGTGAGGCATGGTGGATTATTGGTTTTGTTGGTTGTGGTTGATAGAAACTGAAGCTGAGATGGGTCGGCGAACTTTTTTTCTTCCGTAGTTGGCGGTAACTATATCTAATCGCTATCGCTACTGATAAGGCTGCTTATATCCTACAAGCGGCACAATGCTACAAAATGCCACAATCTGGGTAGGTCATTACAAACCATATCTATGACCCTGTTGTATGGTATGTTTTCGCTTCAAAAGAATCGAGTTTCATGATAATAGCACCAATGTCGGTGATTATATTAATGCTTCCGTAGATAGGGTAAAATCCAGAAGTGAATCAGCCTGGGTCACTCCAGTCCCTGTCCAGAGATGGCACTTGTTACAACGTTTGTCATATAGGCTTGCCATGGCTACTAAGGCAATAATGTACGCTGCCAGATATTCCTCTTATCATCGTTAGTGAGGATCGTTCTAGACAAGTGATACTGGTGGATTAATATGTACTAGTAGTGTCCTCGGACATGACCAATATCCTCCGGTTTATACTCTGCCAATTTAAAGCGACACTTTCGTCCGGTCATGCGGGCAGAATGACTTTTCCATTTCACTACTGTCTCGGACTGGAGTAGTTCGGCTCCATCGACTGGACTGGACTAGATTGAATTCTAAATGCGTCATTAATGATGCTTGAGAGAAACGCTATTTGTGCGGCAAATGGCGCAGTAGATGAGAATCAGGCATCAGAATTCAGAATGCAGGCCACAACTTTTGTCCCGATGCCAGCATGGCATCCATTTCGAGGTTTACCGATAATATCCACGGAACAGCAGTTATTGGGATCAACCTCTTTGAGGGCCCCTCTGTCGATCAGCTGCTTGTCCATCATTTATCTCGATGCTCATATCACGAATGTTGGGAGCTGTTTTGCGGTGTAGACGCCCATGTCAGTAAGTATTGAGGACGGACTTGGTACCAACTACCAACTCTATACTAAATCCTTTCAACCCATAAGATTCAAGCCTTTGGGAGTGGAGTGAGACCCCTCGGCTCGGAGAGGCATAGAAACCAACGAAACCGGCACGAATCGCCTCTTTTGATGGACTTTTTGAACGCCGGCAAGCCTCTTCGTCGGTCCACCGTCCAATCGTCGTCCCTATTGCTGCACATGGGGATGGGTCAATCCAGGGTCCAACAATCACAGCGAGCTAGCAAGTGACTAGAGACCCCGGACAGACTCTCAGGCTACCATAGTTCGCCCCCAATAATGTTGACGTAGAGTAGTAACTTAGGCGTCCGCTTTTCGGCAGAGGGTCTAGGTGCGCAACTGTTGACCTTTACCCCTCTCGAATTATAAATGCACATGAGATGACTGTTCTTGTACGATCTTCTGTTGGAGACTGACGGTGGATTGAGGTGGTTGAAGTAGTCCTCGACAGTTGGTATATCAGTCACTCACTCGTCATGGGCTTCTTGTCCGCCCGCAACGGCCGCTCCCCGCAGTCCTATGAATTTGTCCCGACTTCCCCTCCCTCAGACGACCAAGACGAACTGCAACGCGATAAACCAGACATTCATGTTTCTATCGAGGAATTGCCGGCAGACATCTATTCAATAGACGAATCTCAATGTTCGGGCCAAGCCCGATCACAGTCCACATGGAGTCGACGACTGGCTGCGATTACTTCGCTCTGCTCATCAAATGACGAGAAGATCGAAGATACTCTACCTTTGCTCTCATCGACCACTAAGCGCTCAAGAAGCTCATTTACTTCGTATAGACGGTTCAAGAATCTCAGGGTATCCTATTGCTTGCTTTTTCCTATTGCGGGGGTTTTCATCATGCTGTGAGTCCTTGTCCTACCCTACTATCACCACCACCCATCGCCGCGCCAATGACCACTAATCGTTGTTCAAACCCATAAAGAGGAATCATCCAGTTCATCTCCATAGCTTGTGGCATTGTACTCTCATTTTTCCCCGACGAATTTGACAAAGCGGCCGGCCGTTGGCGCCACGTTCCGGACAACGACCTTTACGCAGACATCTCGCATTGGCCCACAGATATCTCGCGGGACATCATCCCTGTTGGGTGCCATTCACACAATGACTACTGGCGACGGGTGCCCCTATACTCGGCTTTGCAGGCGGGTTGCATTGGTGTCGAGGCCGATGTGTGGCTCATTGACAACGAGCTCTACGTCGGCCATACCTCCTCGTCCCTCACCGCAAAGCGCACCCTCAAAACCATGTACATTGACCCCTTGATCAGGATTCTTGAACAGCAGAATCCCATCACACAGTTTCACCCAGCTGTCGACCAACCCCTACATGGCGTCTTCGACACCGATCCTTCCCAATCCCTCATTCTCCTCATTGACTTCAAAACCGATGGAGAAAAGACATGGCAGCACGTAACGGAGCGTTTGTTGCCTCTACGCGAGCGCGGTTACCTCACATACTTCAACGGCACCGACCTGATCAACGGGCCAATCACGGCCGTCGGAACGGGAAATACCCCCTTCAATATGGTCACGTCGAACTCAACCTATCGCGACATCTTCTTCGACGCACCGCTGGACCTCTTGGCCGAGCACGAGGGCATTACTCCTTCTCCAGATGCTGACGACGCCGCCAACGCTGACGTCCCGCAAGACCGGGCGGCCACCGCCAAGCAATCCACCGGAAACGCCGGCCAAGGCCTGTCAGGTATCTCGGCCGGCGACATTGGCCCCGACACCTTCAACTGGACCAACAGCTTCTACGCCTCTGTCTCGTTCAAGAAGTCCATCGGGTTTCCCTGGAGGTTCCACCTGACAAGCCAGCAGATGGATCTCATCCGGGCGCAGATCCAGGGCGCTCATCGTCGAGGGCTCAAGGTGCGTTACTGGGGATTGCCTAGCTGGCCTCGGAGTCTGAGAAACCACATCTGGAGCGTTCTGGTGCGTGAGGGCGTCGATATTCTCAATGCGGATGACTTGCAGAGTGCCACGAAGCAAGAATGGAAGGTCAAGATTTTTGATTGGTAGGATGCGCTCTGTTTTACCGGCTGTCGAGCTGGCTCTGAGATGGCTGCTGGACGATCATCCTTGGCCTGATTCTCGATGATATGACATGGCATCGCTGCCATTGTGCCACCCTCACCTGAAATGATGAACGAGTCTTTGGTTATGAATTTGACTTCCTCATGTTGTTCTACTTTCTGATTGACGATATTTGCGAGTTCACGGCGTCGGTTCCGGATGTCCAATAGATGATACCTTGGGCTTGCTTTTCTAGTTTCTGTTTTGTCCCCTTTCACGTCTATCCTTTTATAGATCAATACGATTTAGACTCGAAGAAACCATATTTAAGAGGATGCTCAAAAAATGCTTGGATATATTTCAGCTTGGAGCAAAATGATTCGTTTGAATAAATCACACCGATCAATGATATGAATGTGCTGATGCAAGATGATTCTGGGTATCAATATGGGTCTCATCGTATATCTTCAGCCGGCACTCGCCATGAACGAGTCGCACTGGAAGACAAAATAAGAATAAGTACTTTTTGCTAGAAAACAATGCAGAAAGAAACGATGATCATAGACACATCAAAGACTCTTCTCCAAACTCCTTGAGAATGGTCCCCTCGTCACGTAAAATACCACCGAGCCAATTTTTGGCCGTCTCAAAGTCATTCGCGCCGAATTTCACAAGGACGAAGCCTCCCCTTACTCGCGCCGCAGTGAAGGTCACTTCCGAGTCTGCATTTGGCGGCATCTCCACAGCCGCAGGGGCAGAGGATGACCAATTTCGAGCCCCGATGCGTGGTTGCGACGTGAACCTATTCATGAAGAATGATGCTAAATCTTCAAACACAGGACCGTACAGAATAAGGGTGCCTATGATCCCGTGGGGTCGCGTACGCTCCCGGATCAAGTTGCTGTGGCTCAAGGTCTCCGAGTCGTTCTCAAGACATACTGCGTCGATCTCGTCATCTAATATGATTGAGTCGCGGAGGAGGAGCTTCTTCTTGCCCGAGGTGTCGTGTGTCCAGACTTCGTTCTTCCCCTTCCAGAGATGGAAGTCCCAATTCTCGCCTCGTGAGGTGCGGCCCTGCGTCACCCAGTCCAGCACACACAGGCTACTTCTCTTGTAGTCTTTTGATGTCCCGTCGACGGTGAATGATTGTACCTGCTCGTAGCGACTGTCCTTGAAGGGCACGGCTGGGTCTGGAAGGTAACAAAGAGCGGCTTCGCTGGCGATCTGTACATTTACTAGCTGGCGGCTCTTGTCTGTTGATGCGCGTGCTGGTGTTCCCCGTTGGCCCTTGACGCTGGCAGTAGGCTCTGTCTTGAAGATCTTGGTGCTTCCCTGAGGTGTGGTCACAACGAGTCTTGTGCGGGGATCCAACGTTATCGAGACATCAATATGATCGCCTGGTAGAAGACCTCCGCCATATGTGAGAAGATAGAGATGAACAGGTCGAGAAGGGCTTGTCAGCCCGGAGGATTGGGGCACAAAGCCGGGGGCGCGCGTAAGCAGCTTCAGTGGATATTTGTAAGTCAAGGTCGTCAGGGTCGGGATCGAAGGAGGAAGGAGAGATAGAACGACTTTGCCATGGCCTGGTTTGGCAATGGACGACTCAAACGGGGATATTATCGGCATGGTGTCTTATCTTTCTTCAAGGATTTCTAGGCAAAGGGGCTTAGGACGTAGGGAGAAAGGGGAAAATAGACACACTAGGTGGCTGTGACTGCATGATATACTCCGTAGACGCAGACAGAGAGGATGCAATCAAATATGCTGTGCAGGATGGCGTCATGAAGATTCCTTTTATGCGCTCTTCTCGTTCCTGATCTTTTCTGGGGCAGCCAAACAGTTGTCGACCTGTCCCAGTCGCCAGTCCTATCGCTTCTAAACTAGCAGCTGGAAGCGGGGTTCTATTGACCTCGTGGAACGGGCAAAAGGCTGGAGTTCTTGGCTTTCGAATATTGAGCTTCGGACTTGCAGCCGTGATGGAGTAAAGATGATTCTCATTACGGCATGATTATTCTCTTTCTCCGCGTATCCAGAGTACTAGCAGCAGGGTTGGCTGGGGTCAGATGTCCGTGATGCTGACCCCTGGCTGATCTTGGCCTTGGCCAAAATAGTACCTTGACTAAAGTAGGAGAGCCTGTATGGTAATTGGTAATTAAGTAACTTTCGGGTACCTTACGTACCGTGACAGCCAAAACATACCTGGGCTTTTTAGGAAGGGTTTGATAGCCTGATTATGGCCTGAGGCATAAACTAGTTTGCCTGAGCAGGCATCAAGGCGCGTCGTTCATGAGAGACTGTTCAATTCCGTGTCCCCTCATTCTCTCCATCTCGAGTCCCACCTTCCACACCACATTCGGGCGTTGTATCGCACATGGTGCCATTGTATATTTGAGAGGTGTGTATATTGTTTCTAAATCTGTTTTTGCCAACCCTTTCGCGTAAAGCGGCAAACGCGCCTAGAGGGACTCGTAACGAGAGTGCTCTGACATCTACATCGCGTCCCCGACTGATCATTACACCCATCGCATCTGAGAGACACCGTTCGAGTCCGATCTGTTCATTATCTTACTTTGCGCTTGTGGATGCTCAGATCAGCTTATGCAGCTTACTGACTAATACTTACAGCGCGCTATATTATCGCCTGCGAGAATGGAAAATGAGTCGCCTCTTTCGAGTCCCGAACCCGGGCTGACCGACCTCGATTCACCCCAGGCATCAAATAGAAGAAAGTCCGGACGTGTATCGCGCAGACCCGAATTTCTTTCTCAAAGTTACAGTGATTCAAATCCCGGCGGAGCCAAGCGCAAGCGTGACACTGCCCGCGATGAAGACGAGGAGGATGATGTTGATGACCAGGACGCGTCGGAATCAGAAGAAATTAGCGACGAGGAACCAGATGAAGAAGAATTGAGGGAAAAGAGACGCGCTGCACGCAAGGCTTCCGCAAAGAAATCCACGTCTGGGACCAAAAGCAAGAAGGCCAAGTCTCAAGCGACACATGCTGCAAAGAGGCCTAAAGTAGCGGGCAATGGGGTTCCGAGTCAGCTGGCATTTCGCCCAGCTGTCAATGGTAAGAAGACAGTGTCGCGTCCCAGGAAGGTGAAAGCACGGCCTAGTTTGGCCGCCGGACAAAGTGGCTTATATGGTAGGTGGCTTGTTTCCTCTCATTTTCGACTTGCGCGTCGGCTTACCATGTCTCAACAGCGGAGGTCTTTGGCAAAAATCAGACTGGTGACACTGTTGCTGCCGAATGGCTTACCCAGTATCAGAAGGATGACAAGGCTGCGATGCACGCCATGGTTAACTTTATACTCAAGTGTGCAGGTACCGATTTGGAAGTGAGCGATGCAGATATTGACGATCCAGACCACGCGCCAGAGCGCATCAATGACTTATCGACCGAGTATCATGAGCTAGGGATCTTCGAGTATCCTCTCATTTCCAAGGCTCGGACATTCAAAGCCTTTCAACCTATTCTGGAAGACTTCTTCGCTGCGCTCGTACAGACTCTTCATCATTCTTCAGTACTGTATAAGCAGCAGGAGCTTTATGAAAACCTTCAAATATGGTTAGCTGCCTTGTCCACTTCGGGTTGTCGACCATTCAGACATACGTCGACCGTTATCTCCCTCACTATCATGAACGCTTTGTGTGATGTTGCACGAGAAGTAATGACAACTGTCTCTACCTCCCGTAAACAGCTTGACGCGGAGAAGAAAAAGAAGACGGTAAATCAGGGCAGAGTGGATGCGATTACTTCGACAATCGAAGAAGGCGAAAGCAAGTTGGAGGCAATCGATGAGTACCTCAAGGATGGTGTTAATATCGTTTTCGTCCACCGCTACCGAGACATCGACGCCAGAATTCGCAGTGAGTGCATTGCGGCTTTGGGGCGCTGGATGCGCACCTATCGTGAATACTTCTTCGAAGGCCAATTCCTTCGGTATTTTGGCTGGATTCTCTCCGACCCATCTGCTGAGACGCGCTCCATTGTTGTTACGCAGCTCCAAAGTCTGTACTCTAACAAAGATAACATTGCTGGCTTGAGGTCGTTCACTGAGCGCTTTCGCCAGCGCATGGTGGAGATGGCAGCCCACGATGCGGACGTCGGCGTGCGCGCCTCGTCGATCGGACTACTCGATCTCATTCGGGATGCTGGTTTACTTGAGCCTGCCGATATTGACACCGTTGGTAGACTCGTGTTCGACGTGGAACCCCGTGTTCGCAGAGCTGCCGGTCCGTTTTTCGTGGCCAACGTTGAAGATGTGTTCGATTCCACAACTGAAGAGGTGAACGATGAGATGAATGAGATGTTTGGTGACGAAGACGAGGATGACTACGAATCGCCCAAGCGCTCCTGGATCAAGTTCAAGTGCCTGGTTGATATCCTACAAGCCTATGATGAGCAGGAGAACGAATTGGCTCCTGAGCGGTATTTGACCACAGCGCGGGACGCACTTTCGGGCGCCTCCCTCGACTCACGATTTGTACTTGCTACAGAGGCTATCTACCCCCACTTCGCAGAGCTCTGTCAGTGGCAATCACTGGCTGGTTTCCTCCTTTACGACCATTCCCAAATTCCCGATGACCCTACTGAGGACAATGCTGCCGGCACGGTCAAAAAACTGTATAAGATGCAGGAAGGGCAGGAGGTTATCCTTCTTGAAGTCCTCTGTTGTGCGGTTAAATTACGCATCCTCGATGTTGCCAAGTCAGACATTGACAAAAGAGGCCGTAAAGTGAAGGCACTGACAGACAAGATTCCCGAGCTTCAAGAAGAGATTGCACATAGTCTTGCCCAGATCATTCCTCTATTGTTAAACAAATACGGATCGGTTCCGGAAGCGGCATCTGCGGTTCTTCGACTTGAGCATCTGGTCGACTTGGACAAGATCCAGGATCTGCAAAAGGATGCCACCGCATACACTTTACTACTGAACGATATCAACAAGCAATTCCTCATGCACTCTGACCAGGATGTGTTGGCAGAGGCCGGTGTGGCCTTTTTACACGCAAAGAGCTCTGATGACATGCGAGAAGCCCTCGAGAGTAAGGTACAGGAGCTATGGGATGATATCACCGATGCCCTCGAGACTTTGTCGCAAAAGAAAGAAGTTGTTGAGGGTAGCTCGATATCAATGCCAACCCTGAATGACCTTGCCAACACAGCGACGAGAATTTTGAACCTGGCCAGTGTGACCGACTGCACGCAGGTCCTTGAAACGAAGCCGTCGCCCAAGTCCAAGGGCAAGAAGAAGGAAAATCTGGAAGCTCCCTTTAACGTGCTCATTCATTTGGTCAAACGCGGTCTGCGCGAGGAAGAGGAAGACGACGAGTCAGCCAAGGCGGAAACTGAGTTGGTGACCAGCAGTATACGGACACTGCTATTCTACTTCATGTGGAAAGTACAAGCCATAACCACGGCGTTGAGTGCAGGAAAGGCAGCTTTCAGTACAACGTACTTTGAATCTCTGACTAAGAGCCGTGAGGTGTTTGTTGCTAGTCTAGTCGCCGTCATGAGACAGCGCAGTGGTTTGGATGACATTCGCTTCACGGCGACCACAACACTGCTCGACCTGCAAACGTTATTTGGTACACTTCGCCACGCTGGGTTGAACACAGGGAACGACGAGGATGTTATTATGCAAACCCAGAGTTTGGTTCACGAAATC
Organism: Aspergillus thermomutatus; assembly: GCF_002237265.1. NCBI lineage: Eukaryota > Fungi > Ascomycota > Eurotiomycetes > Eurotiales > Aspergillaceae > Aspergillus > Aspergillus thermomutatus. The sequence continues at coordinate 29,525 of NW_020798182.1, read as the reverse complement.
GATTCAAATACACAGGCACTGATCGCTAAGATACACGGCATCGCGGAACGCACATATGCTAGGAAGTTACGACAGCCTCTCGAGCCTGCAGAAGACGACGCGCCTGCCTCTGAGTCGGACGTCGAGCGGGAGCCTTCAGATGAGGAGGATGAAACAGGAGCTGAGGGCGAATCAATGGCGAACGAGCGTCTGCGGTCCACCATCCTAGCGGAGCAACGGCTGTGCGAGCTGACGGGCAAAATCGTCCTTGCCATCATAGGGCGCATCGTTGACGCCTCGGGCTCGGAGCGTGGACAGTTGAAGCAACGGCTCGTCCGGCACAAGTCCCGCTTAGGCCAAAACTACCGCGAGGTGTTATCTTTCCTTGATGAACGCAAACCCAGAGTTATTGGGCCTCGACCGTCTCGATCGAAAGCCAAGCAAGCCGCCGCTGCAGATGCGCAACAGGACCGGGCGAGTGCTACCAAGCAATCAAAGAATTCCAAATCAGCCGAGCGAGTCGACGACGAAGATGAGGAGGATCACGAACCTGATCTCGACGCTGAGGAAGATGATGAAGATGATCTACGTGCACGAGGACTTGTCGAGGACGAGAATATCGATGAAGACCTTGATGAAGAAGGCGACAATCCCACCGTGCCAGATCCCAATGAGGACGAAGTGATGGGAGATTAATCTCCCAATTCCTCCTTCATTCCTTGTCCTACCCATCCGCCGTTTTACTCAGCCTTCTTGTTTCTCCTTCATGTAAATTCTAACACTGCACTGAACGTTTCTCTGCACGATGAGCCGGGCGCTTTGCTGGATATCTCGATTCTCTCCGTTTCTCTTTAAATTGCTATGACGACGTCTACATCTTCGCTTCAAACCAGTTTCGAAATCCGATTGTCGTCTTTGATTGAATGTTCTACTCGATCTATTGAAATCTCATTCCCCAATTTTTCATTTCGCTCATCTCTGTCTAATACCTGAAAATTTATTTCAACTTGTGTTCAAGTAGCTTGTCGGAATCATCGCCCGAGTGGTGGTGTATCAATGCAACTTGCCTCTTTCGAGATTGTACATATTGGCGGAGCTGTTCGTCGTGTTCTCTCTACTTGTCCTGTTGGGGCATATGATGCAGGGGAAAATTCAAGATTAGTTAGCTCATGGTTTCCAAGAGTCCGAGAAAAACGCATAATTGGGAAATCACAATGACCACTACGGGTTACGCTTGAGCACTGGGCATTTTAGAAAGGTCTTTTTGCTTTTGTATTGAGACGGCTTACTCCAGGTGCAGGTCCATTTCTAATAATGAGGACGCACGGCACTTCAGCCTACCAAGGGGCCACACTCGAGCAAAATCACATCCGAAAAAAGGGAATTCGAGTGAGAAACAAGTCGAATAACAACATGGACGCCTGTGTATGAGGGATGCTTCGAGGAAACTGACGTGAAGGGGCAACTATAGGGGCTACATGACGGTGAATCTTTTGCATCGTGAAAGGGCAGAAAATGAAAACGTGAAGGAATCATAGCTGAAAAGGGAGAAAGGGTAGAATAAGACAGGGAGGAAATTAACAAAAGTAAGCCTAGCTCGCAGGCTGGGGGCGGGGGGGTGGTTGATGACAGCAAGAGACAGAGGCATGAGGTAATCCAACGTGATTGAGGTGAAGAATTTGAAACGTTATTCCTGTCCTAGAGAAGGGAGAAAAAGAGGATAATGTAAAATTTGACCGCCGGAGCCTTCGCAAGACGGGTTTACATATCCATGGAGTCACCGCCGTTGGCAAAGTTGAATCCACCAGGCTGCTGCTGGTTGGTTCCGAGGGCGAAACCAGTTTGTGTTTGCTGAGGAGCAAGCTCATCAATGTCACCGCCAGCCTCTTCCTCATCGGAGAAGTACTTCTCAATGATGTTGTAGGCCTTCATGTAGATCTCCTCGTTGGCATTGTTCTGGCAGTCGTGAATCTTCTCCATACCACCAGCCTCTTCGATGAACAAGGCGTACCGGTTGACGCGAGCCTCGCCAGCCTGAGCTGTCTCTTTGTCCATCTCTCCGACCTTGAGAATGTTCTCCAAGCCATCCAGAGCAACCTGGATAATCTTGTTATCCGGGCAAGCAAGGAGGTCGCACAGAGGCTTGATGCATCCTTGAGTAACCAGGTAGCGGATCTGGTCGGGCTTCTGCAGTCCACCTGAAGTGGCATTCGAGATGGCCCAGCAAGCTTCCTTGCGGGTCTTGAAGTCGCCGTTGGCAAGCAAGTTGATCAGAGGAGGGATGATACCAGCATCAATCACGGACTGGATCTGGCTAGAGTTGCCGGCGGTAATGTTGGAGATGGTCCAGCAGGCTTCCTTGCGGATGCCATCCTTGGTGGAACTCAAGAGAGAGAGGAGGGCAGGGAGAGCTCCGCAGTTGATGATAACCTGAGTCTGGACGTCATCACCAGTAACGATGTTTCCAACAGAGCGAAGGGCTGGGGTCTGAACAGAGGTAGAAGCGTGCATGAGCAGCTCGACCAGACGACGAGGGATGCCGGCCTCGATGACCGCCTGAATCTTATCATTGGAGCCGTCAGACAGATAGGAGATGGCCCAACAAGCATCAATCAGGACCTCGTCATCGAGCATATAGATGAGCTTGGCAAGCACAGGAAGAGCTGGGGCAATCTGGGAAGCGTTAGAAAAAATATTGAAATTACTGCATAGCTTAGAAAAACGTACTGTAGTCCAATCGGGCTGGGGCGTCTTGCCACGGCAGAAGTTGCTCAGAGTCCATGTGGCGTTTCTCAGCATGCTCAGCTTCCGGCCATCATTGATGAGGTTGAGCAGAGGACGGAGGGCACCAGCATTGAGCACGAAGTCACGGCACTGAGGGCTATCACCGGCAATGTTACCAAGAGCCCAAACGGCCTGTTCCCGAACATCGGGTTCGGGGCTGCTGAGAAGCTCAACGAAAATGGGCACAGCACCAGCTTCAATGACAACCTGTGTCTGCTGGGCGGAACCAGACGCAATGTTGGTCAGGGCCCAGGCGGCCTCGAACTGCACCAGGGTGTGAGGGGAGCGCAAGAACTCCACAAATCGGCTAACAACACCGGTCTCGATGACACGTTCAATAGGAGGGTTGCGCTCCTTGGAGAGCAGCTTCCTGAACTTGGTTGTAGCTTGGATCTGCGACTCAATCTGGTCGGAGAAGACACCCTTGACCATCTCCGGGAGCTCCACGTTGAGCTAAAACAAGAATTTTTCATTAGCCATCTATTCATTTTTCATGCAACCAAGAAAGTATGCTGCATTGAATTGAGTCGAAAAGTGTCGTGTGCGCCCCTCGATGGGTAAATTTAGAGGGCGGATCCCACTCAGCCCAGCAACCGGGGGCGGTGAAAAGGTCGTCGTTGAGCGTAGAGTGAACAAAAACAAATAAAGACCAGGCGATGAGTCTGGGGTTGGGGAAAAATCAAGGCAGATAACAAAGTTTGCAGAACAAAACTCATGAGATATAGCGAAACAACATACCTCACTCTCAATAGCACTGGCTTCATCGTCACTCTCGGTGGCGGCCATGCCACCTCCTACGCCAATCCCGCCATCCCGGGTCTGAATACCTCTCCTCTTGGCCAAGTTCTCTTCTCTCTTCTGCTTTCGAATCTCGACCTGTTGCTCTTCACGACGACGACGAAGCTCGTCAGGCCGGAACTGGTTCCTGGCCTTGAACTGGGTGCGACGATGCTCGGGGATGTAGCGTTCGGCCATGGTTGCTTGGGACACAGAGGGGTGAAAACAAAGCGCACCAAAGAAAGTGGGGAGCGACGCTGAGATGAGGGAAAGATCTCAGAGAAAGGAAGGAAAGAAAAAGAAGCTCTGAGATAAGCTCTTGACACAAAAAGTCGAAAGAGAAGAAATAGACTTTTGTGTTGTTGAAGGCAAAGGCTTCTTTTTTGGAGGGGAGAGAGAGATAAGATGGAGGAATGCGTCTGTAGAAGGTGAAAGGTGTGTGAGGGGAGGGGAAAAAAGTAAGTGTAAGGTTAGTGCCAGTGTTAGTAACTTAGTCCAGCAGGCCAGAAAGGGAATTTTTGGCTAAAGTCACGGGACTTATTCTGGCCTGAGGTTTCATTGTTGCTGTTTTCGGCCATCACGCCTGCCAAGCGCCAAATCCGCCCTAATCGCATGAAGACGCGTCCATACTACGGAGTACTATACAAGCAACAGGTTCATGATCATCCTTGGATATACCCATTCATGAGCTCTAGCATCAATTTTGATATAAGAAATTTGGAAAGCACTTGGCCTCGCTGCCAAACATAGCCCATGTCTTTCGCGATTTAGCAGAGCTTACTGGAGCTCATTTAGCAATCGACCCAGAATCCATTTCCTACAGCACTATGAACATCTGCTCTGCATCATACAATTGAGATTTGAAGAAATGGTCAACGAGTCGGCGGCTCGGCACGTTGACATAGCTACTGCCCTCTCCTCTTCGGGGCTTGTAAGTGTGATCGGAGTGGTTGTGGACGTCTTCGAGGGTGTCTTCCAGTCCAGTCGCTCCCGGTGTATCACATTCACCCTCAAAGACACTGACTTTGGCAACGGACACGTCTGGGATGGGCTGAAGATCAAGTACTTCAAAGACAATGAAAATCATCTCCCGCCTGTCCGAGTGCGCGATGTTATCCTATTACGCAACATCTCAGTAAGCGCTTCAGCTCTATAAACCGTAAAGCATTGCTGACTGACTGACTCTCCTACAGATAAGAAAGTTTAAGGGAAGGCCTCTAGGCGTTGCACCTGATGGGGCTACTATCCCGTGGGCAATATTCCGTCCAGAGCCAGACTCTCCTCCCATCTGTGGTCCGCTCCCTTTTGAGCCGTCATATTCAGAGAAGTCGTACGCATTGTCTTTGATAGACAAAAGCTCTAACTTCAAAACCTTCCGCAACACTTCAACCGAGATAAATGCTCCCCCGACTCGGCAATCAGTGAAATCCGTGGCCTCTGCACCCCAGTCAAATGCCAATCGAAGGTTTTCCCTCATCAAGGATGTCAAAGAAAGAACATTCGTGGATCTCATCGGTGAAGTAGTCAAGATTTTCACCAATGATAGCGAGAAGGTCGCTCTCTATCTTACTGACTACACCACGAACGAAGCGCTTCACAACTACACCGTTGAGGCCAACAATGCTCGTGAAGGAGATGAGTATGCTTACCAACCGCGCTCTAAGAAACAATGGCCAGGTCCTGCTGGTCGCATGACTCTCCAGATGACTCTCTGGGAACCTCATGCTTGCTTTGCCCGAGAACATCTCAAGGAGGGCAGCATTGTTCGATTGAGAAATGTCCATATTAAGCGAAGTCGCGTAGAAGGGGCTCCATTGGAAGCGGCTATGCACTGCGATCGTCAGAACCCCGATGAAATGAACATCCGTTTGATCCACGCTGAGAATGATGAGCGCGGTCGAGAGTTGTTACGTCGCAGAAAGGAGTATTGGAAGAGCGACCCTCGAAAGCGGAAAGCTGAAGAGATGGAGGAGACGTCTTCCCGTCGCAAAAAGTTCGAGAAAAGCCAAAACAGGACACAGAGAGCGAAAAGGGAAGAAGGTCAAACCTCGCTCTCGTCGTATAAAAAATACGAAATCAATAAGAGTGGTAAGCTCGTCCTCGTTCAGACCGAAACAACCAAACCTAATGAATGTCCGGAAACAGTTCAGGCAATAAACCCATCCATAAGGTGCATGAGTCTTGAGGACATCTTAGACAGCGAGTTTCACGAAAATGTCTCGCCTAACCAAATTGAATACCGCCTTCCTTTTCAAAATGTCTGCTACCGAGCTACTGTTCGCGTGGTTGACTTTTTCCCTCCAAAACTGGAAGAATTTGCCGTTCCAGATGAGTCGGGTCATGAGCCGCGTCCTGACGCCCGGGTTGATGAAACAAACAACTCCCAGAATTCAGGTCGCTTAATTAGATGGCAATGGCGATTCTGCCTTTTGGTCGAAAGTGCACCGCCTCATCCAGACGGGAAGCCCAGAGAGCGGATGAAGCTATTTGTTTCTGGAGCTGATGCTGTGTATCTGCTTAAACTTGATGCAGCCGAGTAAGTCATCACCGTATTGCATTCTTAGGCCACAGAAAGAGAGGCTTCGAGTATTCTAATTTACGTCCCTTCAGTTTGCGGAAACAGCCTTCCAGATTAGGTCAGCTAAAAGAAACACTGTCGCACCTTTGGGGTAACCTCGAGCAACGGAAACAAGAAGCTGCTAGCAAGGGAGTTTCGGTTTCGAATCCTCAAGCTCTGGGTCCAGTTTCCTCCGTCCCATTCACTTGCTGCATCAAAGAATACGGAGTCAGATGTAGTCATAAGAAAACCACAGATGCAAATGAGATCGACGACGGCACTGGCTGTAGTCACGAGACCTGCTTTGGCTGGGAGAGACGATTCGCCATGTTCATGACAACTATTCATGCCTAGCCGTCTGGTATCCTGACTTCTATTTTGGAATTCATTCCACCTTGGAGATTTGGTGGGAATGCACCTGGAGACCATTTTTGTTCAGGGCAATCGGAACCCTGCTCTCCTACAACACACCGTTGCATAATTATCCTTGATTGCTAAGCAATCACCATCCCGGCAATGTGATGCGTCCTTATCAGGACGCTTGCTTGTATTATCTATCAGGAACGCTCGTCTCATTCAAAACTCGGTTACATGATTGTCCTACATTCGAAGTCAAGCGATGAGCTACTGGATACTTAGGTCATCCTTTTGATAGCGTCGATTCCTAGAGACTGTGATGTTTTGGGTGTGTGATACTCTTTCAACTTCAGTATATCCGCTGTTGGAAAGAGAATCTTTGTGATACGGCTGTTGGGCGCTCACCCAATTCACGAAGCTATACGGCAACATTTTGAAGTCACTGCCTGGGCGATTAAATTCAAAATTGGTTTATTCCCGGGCATCATATGTTCAGAGATACATACACTGAGCCGAGGCCTAGCTAAAGAACAAACGCAAGTTAAAGGCAGATGCCAAGGAGATATCAAGTCATCAAGTCCAGCATGCGAGGCAAAAGAAGAGAATCAATCAATCGACATGACGAAGAGTAAATTCCACCATTGCATCAAATCGACCACATAGACATATTTCCCATCCGATGTCGTATGCAACAAAACCTCGATTACGCCGTATCAACCTTTGCAACTCCAGAAGCATCCCAGTGTGCCGAGCAGGTGACCACAATTGCACAGATTGTGAGCCTGTCCAAGACTGTAACGGCGAGGTTGCATTATATCTTGGTGACCTTGACAATTGTCGTATCTACGCCATGGGCGGCGGCATCGAATCGGCAATTCGAGCCCCAGACGCAATCCTTCTTGCCTGGCACACTATGAGGACAACGATGTCCGTACATACAATCAGGATCATCACACTCGAATCCGTAGCGACAAGGCGTCATGCGTGCAACGACCGTCAGGATACGGTACTCGCTTTTGGTCAATTTGCGTGAATGATCGTGCTGGCAATCCTCAATGGGACATTTGCCCTGCAAGTGGAACCAATTGCAAAGCTTCAGCTTCTTCATGCGGTTCAAATCATCCTTGGGGATTGTCTTGATATCAAAGCGATCGACACGCTGACCGTACTTGTTCCGTTCCACGATCTTGGGAGGTGGAGAGCTCGATGCCTTAGAGCGAATAGAGCTAACAACTTGGAACTTTTCGGAGTTTGGCATTTTCTTTGAGGAGGTCGACAATGCAGGACTGTTGCTTGTCATCGTGGTATTTGTGGATGTTCCCGAGAGTTGTGTTGCATGCTGAACTGGCGATGGTGTAAGGGAGGAACGGGGCTTGGTAACAACTGCAGCTGCCTGGGGAGCCGATGCCGGTGCGATGTTCGTTTCTCGGAAGATATGAGTGAACTTCGCGGCTCTGTAGGATGGCTTCATCGTCTTCATGTCCCCCTCCAATGGAACGCCCTCGATGAGAGTCACTCTCCCCATGTACTTGTAGTCCACTATTGTTTCTCTGAGAAACCGAGCATACGCATCATCTTGTGAGCAACCGAGGAAGATCTGATGACAATGACAGTTGTATAGATTGAGCTTGAAGATCTCTGACCAACCACCGTTTTAGCACTCACCCAGAGCCAATCGCAGCTTAAAGACAGGCTGCACAATCAGGATTGCATCACGTACCTTCGATCTTCTCGCTCGCTTTTATCTCGCCAGCGCCAACATCGATGATATTAGAAAGCGGGCTACTACCATTGAAGCCTCTAACGAATCCCTCGAGCACTGAGAGCTCCGTTTTGATTCCTCCTTGAATGCAGAGGTCGGCCAGTCCCTTCACATTCACGTAGACCATCGTCATGATCTTGGATGAGGCAATGCTTGGGAAATGAGTGGTAATGTAATCTTGCAATGCAGTTGAAAGCTCTTCTGCTGCATTTTTTCCACCTTGTTCACCTTGCTTCAGGAACTCCTCCTTGAAAATTAGGCCTTCCCCGTCCAGAAGGACAATCATGTAGGGTTCACGATGCTACAATGATAGCGGAGACGTTGTTAGCTGGAGACGAAACAGAAGGCTCTGCCATGACTCACCATGAGTCCGTTCATTCTGGTAATTTCGTTTATTAACTCCATCTCATGGATCTGAATTTCGCGATTAAAATGCTTCTCGCGTTCATGGTCAAGTTTCTGGCGCCGAAGAGCCTCTTCAAGCTCTGTCACTCGCTGCAGAAGCTCCTAGTTTGAGAAAGATAACATTAATATGGAGACTCAAGATGAAGTGAAGCTGAGATGATTACCTCAATCAGACAGTTCTTGGCCTGCTCTATAGACCTCACCTGTCTATAGCGCTCAGCGTAGGCCTGAGCTTCCATAGTGAACTATGGCGGGTCCGATGGATAAGGTTGTAAGGTAGCTCACGTCGCCGAGAAAAGCTGGTGATAGTACGGGGTACGGGGTATTAGAAGAGTAAGGAGGAGGTCTACAGACGATGCGAAAGTAATTAGATCTAAAAGCTACTTAGTTTGTGTTATCATTCACAGTTCTAAAAGGAAGGGTGTAGAAATTGGGAACCTGAATCCAAAGACATTGAAATTCACTAGAGTTAAGTTTCACTTCTGATAACTTTCAATAATAAAATTCAATGAAAAATATAAAATATCTACAGCTGCCTTTCCCTTTTCTTGTGTTTCTTTAGAATTTCACCTTGCAAGCAAGAAGTCAAGTATAGTACTTTCTTCCAAGCAAGTTGATAAACAGTGGGAGGAAGTACCTACACAACAGCCAATCAGAAGCTGCATGCTGGTTTACATGAGTCAGCAAGCGCATGGGGAATTTCCCAACTTGTGACTACGTGGAGAAAAAGCACCTCCAAATCCAATCCCCCCTTCCACTGTCCTACCATTTCCACTCCTCTTCATCCCCTTTCTTTCTTTCTTTTTTCTTTTATTCCCTTCTTACCCGGGGTATCAGATTTTGTCTGAGTCCAGTCTTATACTACCATGGCTCGCTTCGGTCTTCTCTCGCTGGCTTTGTTCTCCGTCCAGGCCCTCATCGGTGGTGGTCTCGCAGCTGTATGTCGCGAATTGAAGTTTTGCTATCATTCTAGGTCAATTGAGTTACTCACATAGATTGACCACCTCTAGGATGCTGCCGAGAATACGCAGGACATTCCCGAGGTCCCAAAGTTCGCTGTGTCGGCGGAGGCTTCCTTCCCTGCTTCCGAGATCTTCGGCGTTAAGCTTGTCAACGGCCACCCAACGCAGGCATTGATCACTTTCACCAATGATGAACCTGCTCCTGTGACCGTCAACTTCATTGGCGGATCTTTGTCGACTCTCGATGAAAACAGCCAAATTGTTCGCAACCTGACTGCCACCAGATACGGCCTTGAGATCCCCGCTGGCCAGAAGGAGAGTGTTAGCTACAGCTTCGCCACTGAAATGCACCCTCAGGACTTGAGACTTAGCATCGCGTCCATCATTTCCGACAGCGAGGGAAGGTTCTTCACTGTGTATGCCCACAATGGCACCGTCAGCGTTGTCGAGCCCGAGACCAGCATCTTCGATCCCCAAATGTGAGCTACTCCAAAATTCCGTTCGTGGCCAGGGACTGTTAACTTATTGTTCTTGGCCTTAGTATCTTCCTCTACTTCTTCCTCCTGGCTTGTTTTGCTGGTACCGTTTACTTCTTCTACACCGTCTGGATTGCGCCATACTTCCCTCAGAAGCGCAAGGGCGGAAAGGCCTCCGAGTTCTCCAAGAAGTCTTCTGGCGCATCCAAGAAGGCCGAAGAAGGACCTAGTAGCCCTGCTGTTTCCTCCGCTACCACCTACAACGCCGAATGGATCCCAGCTCACCACATCAACCGCCCTGAGGCCAGAAAGGTCAAGGGTAGCTCCCGGTCTAAGAGCCGTGCCTAAAGGTCTCGAGGCGGATAAGGTGGCTTTGACACTGACGATACTTAGTGGCTGCGTACAGACCATCCATGGTCTTGTTGGCGAAGGCCAGAGTGGGCCGACTCGAGGCAACAGATTACTGAGAATGTAATCGGCCAAGAAGTTCAGGCGGCTTCTGTCCAGGATGGCATGTGTATATTGACGATAAAACTCATCAGATAATGTTGGCATATGAAAGCCAAACCTGTTACTATCAATCAAATTACCATACTGAGCTCATGCCCGACAAGTCTACGATTTCGGCCATTTAAGACGCACGGATGAAAACTGACAAATATGATGGGAACTCCTAAAGATCACAGTCGTTTCCATTCGTTAAACTCTGTTCCAAGGTGGCTTTTCAATTCGGTGAACTTGTTGCCAAAATCCTTCCCACATCGCCAACATTTGAAGTCTCTCCGTAGATACCCTTCTCGGTCTGGATGTCGTCTCGCATCATCTTTGGCGAGGGGGAAATCCTCGATGTCGACGAAAAAAGGTGTTGAGAAGCTATTGTAATGCTTCCTGTGCTTCAAGCGATCGCTATACCTGTCCACGGAGATGACGTGTATGTGTAGATGATTCATAGACGGGTGCGCATGGATGCCACACATGACCTCTTTCTCCCAATCTCTCCCCTGCGGTAGCACATCAGGCGGTGGGTCTGCTTTCAAAGCATCCTGTCTCTCTTTGTCCAGGGCTGAATCCTTCCCGTACTTGCGTCTGAGCTCGGCCGCAGCCAAAGTGCGAAGCTTCCTCGTTTCTGCCTTGACTTTGCTCAGGAATTCTGGATCTTCGAAGGCCTCAAATGGATGGAGCCGCGTTTTAGCTGGGTCACGAGGAAGCAATAGAAAATGCAACGTAGATTTGGGGAACATGTCATGAATTACGACAAAATCATCGTTGTAATATACCACGACGCTGGATGGGTACGACTCTGGCTTTTCGATGTAGGCGCCCAAACCGTCACGCGCGCCAAACCTGTTCCTGATATTCGTTTTTGACGGGGTATGACTCGCGTGTCTCTGTTGCTTGTTTTTGGGGGATAGAAGCTCTGAGACTGAAATTCAAGTCAGTTGTACTTTTTGTGAGAAATAAGGGGTCAGGTCACGCATGGTACAGGCATCTCTTTTCGCTGGCTTCTCTGCCTGCGATATGGAAGTCATGGCCTGCGCGGCATCCGCATGCTCTGTTTCGAGGATCGGTGATTCATCCGACATTGTGATCACGAGGGTGTTTGACTTATATAGACTTGCGCCAGAGCGAGCTACCAGTGAACAATCCCAAAGCGCCGACAAGCGGTTGATCTGTGGCCATGATCGTGTCTGATTCAGTAAGCAGATGCGGAGAGCGGGAAGCTCTGCGGTCCCCGCAGCTTCTGATAAAAGAAGTGGTCTAGTGCGGGACAGCCTCTTTTGCCCGCCAGCAAATCAAGACCGCGACAAGTAGCCGTTTGGCATCCCTACAATTCAATTACTGAGTTGCTCCACGGGCGGTCTGTCTAGGATAAAGCAACATTCCCGTAATGGGTCCCAAGAAGAAGCCCGACGCCCGTGGAGTTCCCAAGCCGGGGACTAAGCAAGCCAAAGCCGCTGCAGAGCGATCGGCCGAAAATGCGAAGAAAGCGCAGGCCGCCACGGAGGAACCGAAGAAACCATCTGTGAAGGAGGTCATTGGGGGTGCATCATGGACTGGAAAGCTGCCGGTGAATATGCTCGCGGAGCATTGTCAGAAGCAGAAATGGGAGAAACCTGAATATACAATGGTGAGGGATGAGCGCAAAGATTCTAGAGCGCCCTTGTCTGCTGTGCGCAGTAGCGATGCTGACAGTATATCGCACGTTCATAGATAAGAACTTCAGATGGCTATGTATCTTCAGTCATATTGAAACGGATCGATCCCAAGACTCGAGAAACGATCGTACTTCCTCCCATGAAGCCGCCACCATCACACAAGCATTTGGCGGCTCAGCCGACGGCGCTGGAAGCTCGCCATTTCGCTGCTGCGTACGCCTTGTTTCGAGTCTGCAACATGAGAAACCTACATATGATGCTCCCGCCTACCTATAAGAAGTTGTGGAAAGAGGACTTCACGGACATAAAGAACGCAGATACCAAGGAAGGAAAAGGGTGGATGTACGAAGCCGATCCATTCTTAGCAAAACAGGAACGGGAAAATGCTGCTGCAGATCTAGAAAAGAAACGAAGAGAGAGAGAAAAGGCGCAGGCGAAAGAGAAGGATACCGCTGTCGACTTGGGCCTAGGCTCGAGTGGTGAGAACAAAGGGAAAAGGATCTGGTCGCAAGCTCCAAAAGTTGATCTGGGAAATAAAATTCGCCGTGAACTTGAGGAGCTGTTGCGACAGCATACGATCTGGAATCCTTACAACGTACAGATATCGGAGGCTGAGCGTAAAGCTATCATTGAAGAGTTCCTTGGTTTGGGCTTCCGACGCAGTCACGTTGAAGAGGCCACCGCTGCCTGTAAAGACCGGGAAGAGGTTCTTGAGTGGCTTCTTATCTATGTCCCGGAGGATGACCTCCCACGGTGGTGTCTACCCGAGAGATATACCGCCGGCGTGACCCTCGCCAGCGATGATCTTGCAAGGGAGGCCAAGATCAAACGGCTTGCCTCTTTCGGATATCCAGCTGATCTGTGTGCTCAAACTCTGGATAACAAGCGCGGTGATGAGCTAGCAGCTGCAGAATTCTTGCAAAGCACTCTAGTGCACGGTGGAAACCGTTCTCTGGACTCGTTGTCCGCAGGGGACGAAGACTCCTGGACAGAGGAGCAGGATACACTGGAAGCAATCTTCGGAGAACGCTACAAACGTATATCATCCAAAGTCTGCGAAATCAAGAGCGAGGCACCAAATCTTCCTGAATCTCTATCTTTCCGATTCCAAAAGCCTTCTGGGGGTTATCCATCGTCTGTGCCTGTGATCGCCATTCAGGCAACTGGCATCCCTGCTTATATACGGCTCAGCGCAATACGGCAAGCTGTACAATTCGCAGAAGAAAACTTCCTGGGAGAGTCAATGATTTTCAACATATTGGACTGGCTAGAAACACATCTACCAGGGATCATAGAAAATCCTGGCAAACTGCGAGACATTTCAACAGTAACGGCCTCTTCATCTGCAGTTGGCTCATTCTCGAGGCTCCCCGTTCGTCAGTTGCGCAAGCAAAGCAGAAAGATCGATTGGAATCCGGATTCACCTCAAAGCGTTTCTATTAGAGAAGCTTGGGAGGCCAGGCAGTCAACAGCGGCACAGCAAGAAATGACTCGGAAACGCGAGTCTCTGCCCGCTTGGAAAATTCAAGATGCTATCATACATGCCGTAAATACGCATCAAGTCACAATTATTTCAGGTGAAACAGGAAGCGGCAAGAGTACTCAGTCGGTGCAATTTGTACTCGATGATATGATTAAACGTGGCTTAGGTGGCGTTGCGAATATCATCTGCACGCAGCCACGCAGAATTTCAGCGTTAGGTCTAGCTGATCGAGTCAGCGACGAGCGTTGCACCTCGGTGGGAAAAGAAGTTGGATATATCATTCGTGGGGACTCCAAGATGAAGCCTGGCGAGACGAAGATCACCTTCGTCACTACTGGTGTCCTACTTCGTCGCCTGCAATCCGGCAGTGGTCCGGATGGCAATGTCGCAGATTCTCTGGTGGATGTCACGCATGTGGTAGTAGATGAAGTTCACGAACGAAGTCTTGATACCGACTTCCTCCTGGCTCTCTTGAGGGACGTGCTCCGATACCGACCAGATATCAAAGTCATCCTCATGAGTGCTACTCTGGACGCAGAGATCTTCATGAAGTATTTTGGGGGTCGCGAGAAAGTTGGCCTAGTGAACATTCCTGGTCGAACGTTCCCAGTTAGCGACTATTACCTGGATGATATCGTCCGGGACACCGGTTTTGCACCGGAACTGGCCGAACGAAGTCTTGACGAAGACGTCATGTCTCCTCCTCAAGGCGATGAACCGTTAGGCAAGCTCCTTCGCAGCCTCGGTATGGGCATCAATTACGAATTGATCGCATCCACTGTCCGGTATATCGACTCTCAGTTGGGTGATCAACCAGGGGGAATACTGATATTCTTACCCGGAACTATGGAAATCGAAAGATGCTTGAATGCAGTGCGGAAGATACCCAATGTTCATCCGCTCCCGTTACATGCGTCCCTGCTCCCGGCAGAGCAAAAGCGTGTCTTCCTCAGCCCTCCTAAAGGGAAGAGAAAGGTCATTGCTGCCACTAATGTTGCCGAGACATCAATCACCATTGAGGATGTGGTCGCTGTCATCGACACTGGCCGCGTCAAAGAGACTAGTTACGACCCGAAGGACAACATGGTGCGCCTCCAGGAAGTCTGGGCTTCACAGGCAGCGTGCAAGCAACGGCGAGGACGTGCCGGTCGTGTGAGGGCCGGTTCTTGCTACAAGCTGTACACACGCAAAGCCGAATTGAGTATGCCCCAGCGACCAGATCCTGAAATCTGCCGAGTCCCACTGGAGCAACTGTGCCTTTCAGTCAAAGCCATGAAAGGCATAGACGATGTCGCTACCTTTTTGGCGAACACCATCACACCGCCTGAAAGCGTCGCTGTCGAGGGTGCCCTGGATTTCCTGCATCGTGTCGGCGCTCTAGATCATGACAGGTTGACGGCACTCGGACGATACCTATCCATGATTCCGGCCGACCTACGCTGCGCCAAACTCATGGTCTACGGCTCCATTTTCGGATGCATAGATACCTGTGTCACCATATCAGCTATCCTGACGGTGAAAAGCCCATTCATATCACCCCGTGACAGGCGCGACGAAGCCGACGCCGCCAAAGCATCCTTCTCCAAGGGCGACGGGGATCTCCTCACCGACCTCGCTGCATACCAGCAGTGGTCAGACCGAGCCAAAGCACAGGGCTACTGGCAGACCCAGTCCTGGTGTTCCGCCAACTTCCTCTCGCACCAAACCCTTTGCGACATCTCCTCCAACAGAGCCCAATTTATCACCTCTCTCAAGGACGTAGGCATCCTCCCAGTCGACTACTCAGACTCCGAATTCAGTTCCACCTGGAACCGCAACAACGGGAACAGAAACCTCCTCCGCGCCATCATCGCAGGCGCCTTCCAGCCGCAGGTAGCACAGATATCCTTCCCGGACAAGAAATTCGCCAGCTCCATGACAGGCACCGTCGAAATAGACCCGGACGCCCGAGCAATCAAGTACTTCAACCAGGAAAACGGCCGCGTCTTCATCCACCCAAGCTCCCTTCTTTTCTCCGCGCAGAGCTACTCCGGCGCCGCCGCGTACCTCAGCTACTTCACCAAGATGGCGACAAGCAAAGTGTTCATCCGGGATCTGACCCGTAAGCATTCCCCGCCCTTTTCCCCCAAGCACCAGAAAATAGAAACAATACTGACTGCCCGCTCAGCTTTCAACCCTTACTCCCTCCTCCTCTTCTGCGGATCCATCACCCTCGATACCATGGGCCGCGGTCTCATCGTTGACGGCTGGCTGCGGCTCCGTGGTTGGGCCCGCATCGGCGTCCTCGTCTCGCGACTGCGTCTCATGCTGGATGAGATCATAGCGGCGCGCATCGACAACCCCGGTTTTAGTCCTGTATCGGATGACCTGGGCGACCGGGTGATTGAGATCGTGAAGAAATTGGTCGAGTTTAATGGGTTGGATCAGTAGTCTTGCTTATGATGGTCGAGTCTTCTTGTGTAACCTTTTCAGCGTTGGTCTTTGGGATTGGTTGGGAAGGTATACAAAAGTTGTGCATATAGATTGGTTTATCATCTCTTCTGATATAGACATACGTTTGAAACGTCTCAATAGATATGCCATTGATATGTTCAATCCTCTGTCCTTGAAGATTCTGTGCAATAGAGATTGGAGAACTACTCAGGAAGTCAAGTTCAATTGTATTCACTAGTCGCCGCGCCTCTATCCCAGACAAATAATCATGAACAGTAAGAGAAGATTCAGGGGCCAAAAATGTGACAAAGGAGAAGTGGGATTAGGAGGATTAATTTGTTGGGCGTACTTCAACCACCGAGCATTTCATAAACCATATTGGAATCAGAGTGAACATATCAAGGGCATACAGTCATGACAGAAGATTGAGAGGAAAAAAGGGGTCAGAAAGAGAGGGAGAACGATGAACAAGACAAAGGAAATGCATGGTGGCAGTGACAGAAAAGAAAAGATAAACTCATACAATGGCGACCTTGAACCATAACACCCCTTGTCCCCGTTTGATTGAGTGGATTTTTTTTCATGTCATACGTTTCATTAAGCAAATAGACCTTGAAGGAAACAACTCCACCCATTTGGTATCTTGTGATCTCTCCAATCGCAGCCGATATTCTATGATGGGTTGAGGGATTGATGAGGGATTGTGCGTAAGCAATGTTTTCGGGTTTTCGTGAGATGACACGGGAAGGCGAGCGTGCCAGCGAGATGTCCTGTTGAACAACGTGGGATGCATCATCTCTCTTCTATCTTCTTTTCTCTCCAATAGTGTTTTTCTGTGGTTCTTGCCTCTATGCATGTTAGATGTCAATATCGTCATGCACGTAATGATGTCGTTGTAGCCGCGGGAAATGACCCAACGGAGAGTTGGGGGCGTGGGGCCGAGAATGGAATGTAGCGAGAAGAATCCTTTTTGAAAGAAGAAGGATATGGACATCACATAACTGTGGGTTTCAAACAGGTAAACAGAGAAAGGTGTCATGAAATAGAGATTGACCACAGCTTAGACTCGTTTCCAGTGGTGAGCTGGCTCATTATGTGAGTTGCGGTCGTTGGAGGTACCTTCTCTGGGAACATCAGGCAGACGAAGTCCCTTCTTGATTTCCGCCTCGGCAAACAGAGAAGCACGCTTGAAACGTTTGTCGGTGTACTTTTCATAAATGGCTGAATGATGCTTGCGTGGAATCTCGCAGCATTCGAGTATCAGTGAGACCAGAGGATAGAGTTGAGAGTAGGTGTATCCTGCATAGTGGACATGGGCTGGGGTCTAACAAGGGATTGTTAGCCGTAGAGAACGATACTACCGGGGAAGTGCAAGTGAACGTACCCAGATTCCTTTTCTCAGCATCAGCCTGGCAAGACAATGAGCACCAGCGGCCAGGAAGCTTGGAGGACTTCCGACAAAGCGCTCATCCATGATAGTCACCTCCAAGAAGTACTTAGCCAGCGTGCGAGTCTCCAAGTCATAATCATCCGCCTTGCTAATCTTTCGCAGGAAACTCATCGGGCCGGGCCAACCCAATTCGAATTGTAGCATGCTCAGCATGAAACGTTCGGCTTTCAGGATTTCGTCCACGGTATAGCCTCCGTCAACCATGTACACGATCTCTTGGACGGATGGGCAATTGATCTCTTCATACTTCGCAGCAATGAAGATTGCGGTCGCGCCTACAAGCTGCAACTTGCCCAGAGAGACAATCTTGCTTGAGAGAAAGCGGTCGATATAGTTCACACACAAGAAAAGAGTCTCTGGGAGCAATGAGAACCGGTGGTGGACCTGTACAAGCCAGTCCATGAGGACAGAGCGCATGGACCATTGGATCTCAGCTTGATTATCCATGTAATGAGCGTTTGGCAGCATTCTGATCTAGAAGCGGGTCAGTCAGGACTCAATATCTGTCGAATTCACCTGAAACAACATACCTCTTGCTCCCGCATGTATTCGAAGATTTCGTCACTGTATTCAGCGACCATACTAGTGTCCCAATATTCATCTTCGATGTCTTCCGCTGTTCTGGTGGCTTCGACGACCTGCTTGGCTAAAGCCAGCTCGCGACGCACTTGAGGGTTGTATTTAGGGAACAGAATGGTGGTTGCTCCGCCAGTCGTGTTATCGCCACGGGAACGGTAGGAGCGTGCAGTGATATACCCATCATCCTCTTCGTTCTCGTCATCTTCCTCATCCCAGTACTCCTCTGGCTCCGACTGGGCTAGATGAGCACCCGAGGCAGACTCGCGGTGGGGCTTTGGAAGGTCATTTACTTCGTCGGTGTTTGCGCAGTGTTCATGCAACTGCTTAATGACTTGCACCTTGCAATTGTCGTCGTCAGCCGTGTATGAATCTCTATTGATCCCGTCGATGTCGTCAGAGTTCACAATGGAGTATTCCTCTGTCTCGTCTGAGTGTATTTTCGAAGCCTCCTTCGAGCGAACATCGTCTTTGGCGATGTCCTTGGGCTCAGGCTCCGTAGCCGGCATTGAGGTAGCGGTGCCCTTGTTCTCCTCTGTCACTTCAGTGATGTTTTCCTTGGATGCAGATTCCTTAGTTTCGGCCAATGGCTCTAGGGTGTCTTTAAAGATTGCGTTGCGCTTGTTCAGCGGCTTCCGGGTATTGGGAGCATGCTGGTTGATACCCGTCTGCTTGGGAGAGGGCTCAAGAGGCTTTGGGTTGGAGGCAGTGTTCACCAAACCCTTCAGACCAGTCATCGACATGGGACGCTGAGCGGGTTGTGAGAGAATGGTCGTTCTTCTCGCTGGGACAACTGCGGACGCCTTCTCCGCGACTTTGAGTTGCTTCTTCCCCGCAAGGGCGGCATCGTCTCGACTTCCTTTGACGAGATTGGCAGTATTGCTAACGTCGCCAAATGCAGCCCTTCTAAAACCGTTTCTAGTTGTGCCATTCTGAAAGGCCGCAGATAGGGCGGGAGTGGATTTGTTTCGGTGATGGATCGTTTTGTTGCCAGGGAGGGCGACGGGAGCATTCTCGTCCGTACGGACGCGAATTCGTTGAGGCTGTAGACAATCAGAATCTGTCGGCATGCAAGACGTATCTAGCATTTATATCCAAAAATGATCATGAGGCCTTGTCGCGTGTCGAGTCTCGCCCTTAGGTCTGCATAACAGTACCCTTCGTAGTGGCGACAAGGAACTGTTGACGGACAATCGAAGAGATTTTGACATACCTTTGCATCCATCTCTGACGGCAACGACTCTATCCAGAGAAGGACATAAGATCCTTCACCAGAATATGTGGTGTCGTGGTTGTTTGGGGCGTTGAAGTCGCTTGTTTACCTTTTTCCCTTGTCGCTGCGCAGTGGTCGAAGTAGTTATAGCGGAACTACTAAAGCGCCCGTCCCAAACAAACAACAAACCGCGCCCCAAGATTTGAGATCGAACTTGACCACAAGGGATGATTGAACAAGAAAGTTTGAAACGTGAGCTGAGGCGAAGGGATCAAACAAGAAAATCAAAACAAAGACCACAAGGAATCGCAGCCAAGGGAGGGAGGAGAGATTCAGTCTCTTCCTGTAGCTCCTTCTACAGACTACCTTACTGCTGCAGTAACCGTACCTTACCTAAGGCCTGCCTTACTTTTTGTTGGTGGACAGTACGGAGTAAACAACCACCTTACAGTGACGGGCTAAACTATCCTAGGTCTAGCTCGGTATCTCGTTGCTGCGGCATGCTTATGTCAGATGGCTTTATTGTGGATTGTCCTCTTTCCGTTCTGTTTGCACTGTTTGTCATCATCCGGGTCTTTTTTACCATCCAATGACATCATGCGACACGTCTCCCCGTCAACACTCCTCCTGACAATAATAGCTACAAACCCATCAACTACCAAAAAAAACATAAATACTGAATAATTTTTATATTCTTTGAAATAAAGCGATTCATTCTCTCGCATGTTCCTTCGACTAATCTCCGTTGTTGGTGCAGAATGAATAGTAGCTTACCGCAGGCCTACCAACGCGCCGGCAGACACGAAATCTTCGGCTCTCGAACGCGAAGTCACATGACCCCACATCTCCAATGTCTGCACTGGGATTCGGCGCTTTTCACCAGGTTGTTGGACAAAGAAACTGCCCATTGGGGTTGAAATGGGATTGGAGCTCCAGACTCTCGAAAGCTGCGATCAGACCTATAACTATATTCATGACCGATCATTAAAAGCGAGTTTGAATGCAAGCTGCGCTGCGAATCGCCGATGCGTCCATTATCTGTAGCTGGGCTTGAAATGGACCAGAGCTTAGTTCATCTACGGATCGTCGAGATGATCTTCGATGATTTCTCTTAAGAAATAAAGATTCCTCCTTGTGTTCTCATGGCTGTTGTTTTGTTCTTGCCGTTTGCACCCGTTGCAAAAGCCACCGACTCCTCTCAATGTGGGACGCGGATCCGGCGGTACCTATCATGAACAAGCGGGATTCGTAGGTAGCTTTGTCTACCTAAAGCACACTCCATAGAGGAGAATGCGAATTTTTCAATCAGCTTGACTTAAAACGCAACCTGAAGAGAAAAATAAGAATCGCGAGCGCAAAGCGATTCTCTCTACGAGGCTACATGTAGCCATTCAAGCTCGTGCTGTGGCGGGATGCGAGTCAATTGCAAACGACAATCGGATGGCGAACAAGGTGGAAACAATAATATGCGCAAACTTTCGGTGTGCCCTTGGACTCGCGACTTGACAATAGATAAATCAATAATAACCCACACCATTGAAAACCCCGCTTTGGCTGTCGAAAGAGCGATTTTAGAGAAGAGAGATCTCCCATGTCTGCCTTCTGCTGTCATTTCCTTTTCCAAAAGCTCTCGCAAGGGACTCCCAGGTAGACATCTGATATATCGGCTACATATGATCTGTATCCTCAGAATCCGGTTATTGCAAGGATCCTACTGTCACCAGCATCATTCTGTGCCAACTACCTAATTCTGTTTGTCGCATTCGCTCATGAACCCAATGTACCGCAAAAAGGAAGTATTCCGCCATGATTCAGTAGTCATCCTAACCCAGGTTCGAGTGAGCTTCATGGCTAATCCTACGAGGACCTTGGGAAGACAATGATGTCCCTAGGCGCAACAATTCGCAAAGCTCAACAACACAATAAATCATCATAGATAGATAACTCATTCCATGCTCACTTGTGCCCGAAGGGTTGGACGGAGTTTGGTGGTTGTTGCAATAATTGCCATCCTTACGTAGCCCACTCTGGCAATGACTCTGTTCCGAGGAGGGGTAGAGAAGTCTGGACAAGCGCAGATCATGAAACGAGGCAACAATTGGGCGTTGTCGCTTGCTTGGCTGTGGTGGCTATCCTTGTCGCAGTCATCATCACTTATTTAGGCTAGTAGATAGTAATTGAAAGAAAGAACTGGGCTCTTAAGAACCCTTGACTTATAAATCCTCTCCTCTTCTGCTACGAATAGATAAACGCAGGTTGATTCATGCGCTATCCCCATCGGAGCATTGATAGAGTCGTCCGATGGTCATAAGGGAACATCAAGCGCTTGAGACTGAAATAGTCCATCGCGCTATAGTTTTGATAGCATCTTTAAGCTGAGGGTCTCATCTCGATATCCCATGGTTGAATAAATGTCGTGATATAGACAGAATGAGAGACCCCTCCGTGTGAATCCGTCCCGTGATAACCTATCCTGAGCTATCCTATTTCGCACACAAGCACCGATCGGTGCTTTTCTATCTACCAGTCAGATCGCCATGCCGGAAAGATACTTCCCTTCTCCTCGATCAATAGTAGTTGGACAGGTTGGGGGAACTTCTGGGTGTCATTCGACGTGGCCGCGGCGAGGATGTGCCAGCCAACGAATTGACAGCCACTCAGATGGATCCATCCGTCTTGTTCCTTTCTGCTCACACCATAAATCCCACCGGTCATGCAAAGGAGTGAAAGGATAATGAAAGATTAACAGTCGAGAAGAACCGTGGATGATTCCGAGTCAGTTAGGAGAGAGTGCGATTGGAAATCAGATACCTTGGTCGCTTCCTTTGCGCCAGTATCCAATTTCGAGGCGAATCCATCAGTCCGACTCTACCACCTCGCTGGCTATCATCATGGCCAATGCTGGATAACAACATCGATTTCTGTGCATTTGATCCTCTACACATCATCATTGAAAGGTAGCGACTCGTAAATAGCCATATCTATAACATTATTATCTTTCGCAGTGCCTTTCTGATAGTAGACGGTCTTGCGCATCCAGTTTGCGGCCGACAACCCACAGCGCAATGCGACTCAAAATAAGAACATCTGAAATACCAGAATAGAATCAATCAATGACAGAAGTAGTTTCGCATATAAAAAACATGAATTAAGCCCATCGTCCATGGGATTCTTGTATTGAATTCGTGGATTGCCGGCGAACGCAGGTCACCGACCCCAATGGCCATTTTCGCTTTAGGTGAAACCATCGTACACTCGCACCCACTTCTTCTCTCTCTCTCTCTCTCTCTCTCTCTCTCTTCTTCAACCGCTGATCTCGAAACCCAACCAGTTCACTCAGCTTCTTTCGACACTTGCTTTCGATAGGTCTTCAGGTGAGTCTCGATCTTCATCGTCTTTTTTGAGTCTTATTTGCAATCATTTCGTCCCCCCATTTATTCGACTCTTCCTCTCCTGATTCAACCTGTCTGTGATGCCACCGCTGACATACAGCCCAAGCGCTTCTTTGTAGACGACTCATCCACCATCCATCTACTGCGACATTCGAATATAGCCATCGCCTTCATCGCTCATTGTCTCTAGGACCACTAGATGTGTGCGATCCTCGATGAATAAGTTTGATTCGTGCTAGGTGTGTCATTGATGCTCTCCATCCTCTTCCGAGAACCTGGGCTTCTTCTTCCCTCTTCCCCTCAAGTCTGCACTCATCAAGATTCGAACTAGAACGGGCCATTGCTAGAAATTCATGCGAATGCCTTCTTCAGTCATTTATATCTTTTCTGGATGACTTCCTTTGAGTTAATTGTTCTGACCCATATGGTATGTTTCCTGCAGGTTCTCAACCGGTTTTTCCCTTTTCCAGTCGCTCTCGGCTCTTGCGACTTGGGCCCCCCTCATCCCATCCAACCACAATACCCTTCACCATCGATCATAACGGTACAACGATCGCGGGTGATCCATCTTTCAACTAAACCCATCTGGTTCCTTCGTTGTGGTAGGTTTGGATGGAATTTGCCCATACCCTCGTCTCCCTCCTCCTGCCTTTCTCTGCCCCCACTACCCTCACCATCCGGACGGGCCCTCCTACATCAGGTCGAACAGTCGATTGATACAAATCTCTCGATGTAGCAATAGGGTGATACCTTTTCCCCCTACACCATGCAGGCTACCTATCACGAAATGTCCTCGACTCATGGGGAGCCCTCCGCCTATACCGAACATACGGCCCAGGACCAGACCCACAAGGCCCCCGTCCCCAAGAACGTTGCCTTCGAGCTTTTGCTTGACGAAAACTCCAAAGTTCGGGCTCGGATACCCATGAGGGTACAGATATATCCTCATGATACTACGGATTCAATCGTGACTACAGTAAAGAATTTCTATGGCATCTACGACGGCGCCGCCAGTGGTGTCAGCTTTGAGGATGAACATGGCATCACCCTCATCGCAAGGTATGAAAATCTGCGGAATAACATGACCGTTTATGTGCGGGTGATCCCCGTTCAAGCATACTCGGAAGGCTACGGGGATCGCTATTATGGCATCCCAGTAGAGGCTCGCAAACGTCCCAGTCTTGGCGAGCCTTTCCAGATGGGGCCGGCTATGCAGCCGGCGCAAGTTTTGGAGCATAATCAACCGCCATCCAGGCCTACTTCCAGGCTCGCTTGCAAGCGCAGCATGTCACCTTCCGGTAGAAGCCGTCGTAGCGCCTCTCAGAACAAGCAGCTCTCCAGAGCTGGCAACAAGAGCAGGGGTTCCAGCACTCATGGCAGCTTCCATGATGACGGAGCCTCCGGCTACAGTGACAGCGAAGGTGGCTATGGCTCCGTCTCTGGTGCGAAGAAGGCCCGCAGCGAGCAGTTTGGTAGCTCAGATATTAGCATGGATAATATTCTCCATGACGGTCGCCGGAAGCGACCCAAATTTGAAAGCTCGGTAAGACAGCTGCAAAATGCCCCGCTACTAACTTCTTCTTGCCAATGCGACCAAACTTGCTGACTCAATCTTCTCTTCTCAGGAATTGCCCTTGTTTGTTCCTCCTCAGGTTCCTCTTACGACCTCCACCTCATCGATCTCTCCTCAACGTCGATCAGTCGGCCAAGAAGGGGCAATCTCGCCTTTTGCTCGGCCCAATCAACGTCCTTACAATCAACAACAGCCATTGCCATCTCCACAAAGTTATGGCCACAATGAGCAGACATATACAATGAGTGCCGCTCAAACCCCCATGTACGCCACTCCGGCGGTGCCTGACCATGGTCATCGTCTGCGCGATCGCACTACCGCACAGTCGTCTGGACTGTACAGCAACGCCGCCGGCCGGTATAATGGTCCTGGTGTCCTTCCAACTCCTGATCCCACCATTGCTAGCTGCATCTCTGATGAGGATGTTGCAATGCAGCTGATTCGGCTGGGAGACGCTTCGAATTTCTCTCATGGTCGGACATCGGCGTCTACATTGGACGATGCCTTCAGCGGTGCTGCTGACGCTGCCTCCTCCACCGGCGCCACAAGCGATGGCGAAGACTTCAGTGAGGATGACGATGATTTGCCGGCGCGGTCTAGACAGAAGCTCGAGTCGAGCCCGATGCTCCCACCCGGTACCACTAAACGCACCCACAAGCGCCTTGATGATATTCTGCCAAGTTTCGACAGCTCCGACGGCAGCTACGACGGTATGGATGAGGACTACCAACATGAAGAGCTCAATGACAGTCTAGTCAAGAGCGAGGTCGATGAAGATTCGCTGTACAGAGAGTCAACACCTAAGCCGAAGAAGGCTAAGACTCGGCCAACCAATACGACTTCTGCCAAACCGCGTGTGACCAAGACAGCGCCCTCGCGCCAGGGCAAGAGTGGCAAGTCTGCTTCGACCGCCGTGGCTCGTAAGGCCAAGTCGACGGCCACTGTGGTGAGTCAGAAGGCTGCACCACCGTCGCAGATTGTTAGCCCTACCCCTGCCCGCAAGACCTCTACATCGTCCGTCAATGTCCAAAATCAGCTTGCTGCGGACGAAGAGGACCTTTCAACCAAGCCACGCTGTCAGCGGTGCCGCAAGAGCAAGAAGGGCTGTGATCGCCAGCGTCCTTGTGGTCGGTGCAAGGATGCCGGTATTGGTCTCGAAGGTTGTATTAGTGAAGATGAGGGAAACGGTCGCAAAGGTCGTTATGGTCGCCATATGGGCGTACCAGTTAAGAAAGCCCTCGACGCGACCTCCGCAAACAACGAGCCCCAATTGATCGGCACTACAGCTATTCCTTCTTCATCCGCTATAGCAGACAAGAACAAAAAGCGCAAGCGCTAGTGCATGTGTGCTTGCTTGCAATCCCCGTCTTCATTTATGGCATCTCATTCTTTTCGGACCATCTGCATCTGTCTTAGGACAGCAACAAAGCGCTTAAATGATGTTGCTTTCGACGTGCTATCTTCTATGATCACCCTCAACAAGAGGATCCAACTATCCCATCTCTCATTCACCAACACATTTCCGCTCCCTTATAGCTTGAAATCCTCCAGTCCTTTACCGCCAATACGATACGAACACCTACGTTCCAAGTCATATAGAACAACACCTCGAAAATTGAGTCACTACGCGGACTCAGTACTGGTATTTGACAGTCGACTCGACAACGGTTTTTTGCCGTATCCGTACTACGAGCGCTAGCGCTCCTTACGTTCTCTCCATCTCGCAGTCCGTGTCCTATTGCCATCTGCATTTCTAGTCTCTGCTGTTTATCATGGATAGTCTAGCGATTGAACTGAGCGGGTTGATTATCTAGCTTTGTTTTATCTTTTGGCGTTGGTGTGCTTCGTTCTACTGCAGACACCTTGTCTCAAAGGTTACCACTCATTTATCTACCCTGAAGTGCGTTCTGACAAGTTATCTCTGTTTTGATTTCAGTTTTTTTTTTTATTATTTTACCTGCCTTGCCGGATTTGAACTTCAGTTTGAGTGTGAGGTCTAGTGTCGTTGAGTAAGGAATATATATTGTTTGCTTTTAGACCTGATTTCAGAGATTTTTAATTCGTAAAAGTAGCTTCCGGAACAATGCCTCTTGCTTTCGTTTTAACCAATCAGCCAGAAATATTCAATGAAGGGACCTGGCACTATAGGTATGCTTGATTATTACATGCTATGTGTTGGTCCTCGTAAGCTAAGGTATATACTCCCGTCTGATTCCCATATTGCCATATTTGGACTAGTGGTGGTTTTCGACTCCGCATTCAAGCGCTAGACGCGCGCCTTTTTTTTTTTCCGCTCAAGTCTTTGGATCATTTTGCTCATCTATCCAGACTCCCAAGCCCACTGCTGTCACGAACGAGCTTATCAAGACGCTCATTTTCGCTTGCTCAATACTGAACCTCTCTACTTTGCCGATATCCTTTCTGTCACGAAGAAGGCCTAGAAAGAACACCTCGATCCTTGTTTCAGTTTTACAGATTGCCTCGTCAATGTACTGATTCCTCCGTTCTCTCCCTCCCTTGAAGCACACACCTTGTGCGCGCCACATTGCCCGAGAAATCATGCCTCCCAAAGCCGTCCGTCGAGGCGCAGCAGCGGCAGGAGGAGCCGCATCGCGACAAACCACCGGCGAAGCCGCATCGAACACTCCTACTGGATCCGCCTCATCCACACCCCAGCCGTCCACGGCCTCAGGCACAGCTGCTGCACCCTCCACACGAGCACCCGTGCAGCGCCTCCAGTCGCTGAAGAAGCGCACACCCTCCGGTAGTATCGGACCCGCCGCGAGACCTCCCGCCGCGGCAGCGCCAGGAAATGGAGAGCCGGCCAAGCCAACACTGAAATACAAGCCTCGCGCCGTGGGGCGGCGCAGCAAAGAAGAGCGAGACGCGATCGAGAAGCTCGAGGCGGAGCGGAATCGGGAGCGATTGGCTGAGGTGGCGGCCATACGACGAGGGCGGCGAAATGCACAGCGAGGCAGGGGAGATCCCGGGCGAGGACGCGGGGGGCCTGGGGGTCCGCTTGGAGGTGGGCGACGAGGCCGTGGTGGGCGGTTCGAACCGGATTCGCGAGCGTCGTCTATGTCGCGGAGTCGATCGGTTATCGATATGGGTAGTGGTGCGGTTAGTCGCCATGTATCCTCGGATGAAAGTGATACGGAGACTATACTTCCCATTGACCAGATCGAGCTCGATAGCGATGAGGACTTGGATGATGTTGCGGATAGTAAGAAGGGAAAGGTTCCCTTGCGGTATGCGGACCGGGAGAAGGGCCTTCGCCCTGTTCGTGTTGAGCGCCATGAGCACGAGGAACGTGTGGTCAGTGTCAACATGGAGTCCAGCACGAGTAAACCGGCCGAAGCTGGAGCCCAGGATGAGGATGAGGAGGAGGAAGTTCTGGTGCAGGTGACAAGGCCCAAACCTGCCGAAGACGATTCACTCTTCGTGCGGGATGACGATGAGACTGAGCCTCGGGTGAAAGAGGAACCTGTGGATGATGAAGACCAGACAATGACTGATGCTGTCCCCCATGTCGATGAGGCCGCAACGAATGACGATGGCTTTCTTCCAGCGCAGAAGGTCAAAGTCCGCAGACGACTAAGTCCCAAGACTCCCGAGCCCGAGCCCGAGCCGGAACCCGCACGCGCACCCGTACCTCCATCCAAACCTGCCGTGGCAAAAGACCCTAGAAGCTTGCTGCGTACAAAGGAAGACATTGAGGAATATGAGAGACATGCCAAGGACCTCGAGGCCATACTGGAACTCCTTTCCGTCGAGCCCAAAGAGTCCCGGCCAGAGCGATCGGAGCCCCCGGCTGAAGCGGCGGAGGGCTCAACAGAAGCACCCGAAACGGCAGTGAGTGACAAAGAGAAGGAAGAGAAAACAGAGGATGCCGAAGAGGACGAGGTCAAAGATAAACTGGCGGGCCAACTGTTCCTCATGCAGTTCCCTCCCATGACACCCAACCTCATAGTCCCGGGCACCGGTCGTGGTAGCACGGAGGATGCAGCTACAGAAGACACGCATGCTATCCCTGGTGGCACACGATCAGGTGAAGCCGCCGTCAAGCTGGAGAACGGCGAAGTGGAGATTCTGGACGGAGCGGACGGGACCGCAAGCAAAGAGCCATCGAAGATCCTCACCGCGGCGGACTGGCAGCTGAGCGCCGGACGGGTCGGGAAGCTGAACGTTCACAAGTCGGGCCGAGTCACAATGGACTGGGGCGGTATCAGCTTCGAGCTCGACCGGGCTACATCGGTCGACTTCCTCCAGGAGGCCCTGATCGTCTCGGCGCCGGAAGAGGGCATCCCAGAGGAAGAGAACAGGGTATGGGCTATGGGGCAGCTCAGTGGCAAGTTCACTGTCACGCCTGACTGGGAGAAGATGCTTTAATGGGGTTTTGGTGCAATAAAAAGCATTAGACACTGTCTGTGATTGCAATGGCTGTCTACGAACTTTTTGGTCTTTTTGGGCTTGACTGTGTGCATAGGGTAGCGATTTTTAGAACATGTACAATGCATGATGACGGCCTTTGGAGTTTCAAGGTCAGCTTCAGTTAGAACTCAGGAGGTAGTCAATCGAGAGACTGAACCCTGAAAGCCTCTGTACCAGAACGAGCACGATTATCAGACAAGCAGTAGGAGAGCGAGGAGTGGAATTCTTTGCCTACATGGTACATAGAGTTACCTTCTTAGTAAATCTGATTTTATGAATGCCTGACTAGGATGAAGATAGTTAAATACTTTCATTCTTTTACTTGTAGTTCTGATAGGGGGTATGATATTAAGTTCTTCTAGTATCTATCTTAAGGACAGTACCTTACCATATTGCCCTGCTTGTATATCTGATCCTCAATTGGCAGTTCATGATTTCTATATTTCTATATATGGAGAGATGACGGTAGAAATTACATCACGCGGCGTGGACCCTCTGGCAGCGCTGACTGGTTTCTTCCTTGCCTTGGCACGAAACCAATGGGGAATAGTCCCGCACCCATTGTCGCAGGGATTAACCCCTGCCCCACGTACCCTGATTGGTTGAAAATTCATGATAAGCTTCCCAAGTCTTGCACGAGGCAACGATCGGCTGTCACTAATCCCAGACCGTGCTGACACGGCTGGTAGCAGCCAATTAAAAATTAGGGAAATCGAAGCCTCGCGGTAGTCGCCCCCCACGGTCCCACCCATCCAACCC
>NW_020798181.1:0-82379 GCF_002237265.1 Aspergillus thermomutatus | reverse complement strand
TCACCATCGACGCCTGCTCCAGGTGTGTAGTCGCGGCAGTCCCATGGGTCTATTCCCACCCCTCAGCATCCACTGTCACTAGCCTCGCAGCCACAACAACCGTCGCCGCCGTATTCGCATCGCTCTCCCTATCCACCTCAGCAACCACTACCACAACCGCAGCCCCCACGTTCTCCGCGCAGCGAACACAAGCCCGTCGCGGCACCACCACAGCCCGCCTCATCCAGTCAGGCACCTCAGAAATCGTCTCCGAAGCAGGAGCCAGAACCACCGGTCCTACCGAAGAAGCAGCCTCACACAAAGCCCGTCTCTCCTCCAGAAGAACCAGCCGCGATGGATGTGGATATGGATGAACCTACTCAATTAGCTGCAGAAGTCAAGGCGTCCAAGAAGGACAAAGGAGCAACAACCACCACCACCACCGCCCCTTCCTCCAATGCGTCATCGCCGAAGCCCTCGCGTCCTGCCAAGGAAGCACCGCCTCCATTACCCCAAGGCTCCGGGTTGATCTCCAACGCTCTATTTGGAACAGATGACACTCGCTCCTCAGGTTCGTCCCGCACCACGCCCAACATTGTTCTACACATTCCCCTGCAGCGGGACGGCAATCAAATCATCAATTTTGCCCGTATGGCGGAAGAGCAATACGGTTTCGCAGCCTTGCATCCCCGACTGGCCGCGCACAAGGAGCGGCTAGCTCGCGTTGCGGCGGCAGGTGCGGCGTTGGAGCGGAACGAAAAGGGTGGCAAGGGCCTATCTGCGGGAGAAAGCGCGGACGAGGATCTCAGTCTTAATGTCGATCGTGATAGCGACCTTGATGGTGATGTCGCTATGGGCGGTGTGGGTGCGAATTCCGCGGCGGCCACAAACGGCACGACACCGACCGATGCGCCGGATGGGAAGAAGAAGCGTCGCAAGAAGAAAATGGAAGAGTATGACCGGGATGATCCTTTTGTAGACGACAGCGAGTTGGCTTGGCAGGAACATGCGGCCGCAAGCAAGGACGGGTTCTTTGTGTACAGTGGACCGCTCGTCCCCGAGGGAGAGAAGGTCCAAGTTGAACGGTGAGTTTCGTCTTGCTTTCTTTTCTTTTGGCATTACTAACGACGGTTGACAGGGCAGATGGAACTATCAAGCGTGGACGTGGCCGGGGTCGTGGTGGTCGCAGCCGCGGGGGTCCATCAACTCATCAAGTGCCAATTGCCGCCGCGGTCCCCATCTCCCAGGAGACAGGGCTGCCTCTCCGTGGTCCGGGATCCCGTGGTGGCAGCACCACCCGCCGTCCTCGTCCGAGCAAGTCCCGGCAACAGGCGGAACAGGACAAACAGGGCGCCTCTTCAACAACAACATCGCAGGGACGAGGCGGCGGAGCAGCTGGCCGCGGAGGAGGCGCGGCTGGAACCCGCGGTGCAAAGACACCATCGGTGGTCGAGCTTGCCCCTGCGCCTCGTCCGAGCTTGGCCCCTGCACCGGCGGGGCCCAGTCCTCTGGCTGGTCCAGAAGTGGCGTCAAAGTGACCTTTCCTGCTGCCACGGATTATTTCATAGAATGGACGTGTCGCCGACGCGGAAGTCGAACGATGGCTGGTTCTCAAGTCGAGGGATGTCCCCTTCATTGTTCTGGTGTACGGAGGCATATATGATTAATTGTTTGACTTGGCGTTTGAGGGTTATGCAGTACAATTGGTATGATGAAAGACGAATTGCCAGTCCAGCTTTGTCTGCTTGTGAATCCGATGAATGGGCTGGTGAATCAGAATGACTACCTAGCTCTTTGTTTCTATCATACATTGTCACACAGCCTATTATTGTTCTGATACGCAAGAAGGCGTGTTGCTTTTTAGTCTACAGAAGAGTTGATCATCAGAAATCGCTTAAGATTGAATCATCTGTCATATGGGCCCTGAGACTTATAAGATATCATTACCATGTCTCTCTGCCTTGGATGAGAATCAACAGTAACTGTTTTATGCTATGGAATAGGGACCGTGCATTTATTATACCTATTGCACAAGACAGTACGGATAGCTCTGTATATGTATGTTAAATGCATGGCATGTACCTTTTAAAAAGCGACATGGGTATGTATCACATAAGAGAAACACCAGTTGGCGACGCATGTAGATGCAACGAGATCCAGCCTCTGATTGGGAAAGCAACCGACTGCACAGACATTACATAAAAAAAAGGGTTCATGCGACCAGAACAGGCTATGGGATATGACGACAGACTCAAAGGGGGGGAAATATGATAAGGTACATATGAAGAAAAGAGATAGCCAATGAACAAAGACGCCCTGTCGATGCAAAAGTCGTGGGGAACATTTGGTCAAGTGCGGTCAGTTTTGCTAGTTATTCAACAACGATCGAGATGGCGGGCCACATGCCATTGAAGATGAAGAGAAAAAAAAAGAAAAAATTGAAGAAAAAACAAAAAGAGGAGTTGCCGTAGCGCCGATTGTAACATCGAAATGAGAAAGAAAGACTGGAATGTGCCGACGGGACAGGATGACAGCATGAAACATTATGGCTTTAGACAGCACCCGTCATATCGCCGCGCGACTGGTTCATCTGGCGCCGCCAGGAGCCTCCAGCAGATACTGGGGCCGGCGGAGGTGGCCCGCTCGGAGGAGGGGCAGCACGGATGGGTAAAGTCGCCGTCTGAAGTGGCATTCTCGACTTGGTGTTGTGGGAGCTGGCCGAGCGAGAACTGATCTGTGGTCGAGTAGGCGGGTCGATGGCAGACACAGGATCTCCCAGGTAATTGCGCGATGGACGACGGCCAGACCGATACTCTTCCTCTTTGGTTTCCAGCGACAGGTGCTCCAGCGATATGGGCGGAGGCGACCGGGTCGACCGAGCCATATGCGGGGATGGGTGTGAGGGGCCGTTGTAGTGCCGGTAGTGGGCGGAGGCTGAAGAGTCGTTGGCGATGTTCAAGGGAATCTCTCCAGACGTGGGCGTGTAGCCTGGAGCCCGAGAGGGCCTGCTGACGGCGGGCTTTGGAGGGGGCGTGGGGTGGCCTGCCTCTTCCTTGAGTGATTTTGGAGCCGGGGGAGCCAAATACGACTTGCGGTTGTGCCTCTCCATCATGCTGATAGCCCATTCCTGGAGATCAACCGGAGTACGTTTGGCAGCCTGCAGGAAAGCATCTTTGTCCTGAGTGGCAGTTAGTGAATAGCTATATCGCTGAAGATCGGCTTGGCCAAAGACAAGGGCTTACATAGAGCTCCCGAGGAGTCGGCCGTTCTTCGGGTTTCTTGAGGAGACACTTGGCGACAAATTCATGCAAGATAGGCGGGAAAGCATCGCTCTTAGGCAGCTTAGGTGCAGGCTCGTGAACAATCTGCTGCAAGAGATCCAGAATGCCCATCGGCCCAGCACTGGCGCGATCGCCTGCAGACGAGTCCGAGGCATCGAAGGGGAAGCGGCCAACCGCCAGTTCCATCACCGTTAATCCCACACTCCATACGTCTGATCGCACCGTGTAAGCGCCACCTTGGATTCGCTCGGGTGCCATGTAGGTCGAGGTCCCAACGAAAGTGTCGGCAATCGAGTTGACCGTCTCTGTAGCAACACCGAAGTCGCAAAGTTTGATATTACCGCGCGAGTTAACGAGGATGTTGGATGGCTTGATGTCACGGTGCATGATGCGGTGAGCTTCATAGAGGTATACCAGACCGGCAAGAACCGACTCGGTGATCTTGCCGAGCACATCGACTCGAACAGGACCAAAGTCTTTGGAAATGCGATCGAGGGAACTACATTCAACTAGAGTCAGGGTCCGAAAGAGAATTGCCTGGCTCAAATGACTCCCCATGGTATACGTACCCGCAGTCCATATATTCCATACATAAAACAATGTCCCTCGCTTCGTTCTGGAATGCTCCGTAAAAGGTCACGATGTGAGGGGAGTTGCAATCATGACCAACTTGGAGTTCACGCAAGATCTGCTTTCTCACATTCTCCTTGGCATCCACGCGAATGATCTGCAATCAACCATGATTCCAAGGACCATCGTCAGCAAAACTTCCTCCTTCTCGGTGATCCGGAATGAGAGCCCCGTACCTTCCTGGCCATCACAACCTTGGTGGATGCGTGCATCACCTTCGATACAGTTCCTCCATTGCCAGCTCCTAGCTCTTTCAGAGTAATCAAATCCTCACTTCGAAGATCCAGTCGAAATTCCAACCCAATCTCCAGAGTATCTGTGCGGTTGCTGTCGGTGTTTCCGATGGCACCGGGAATCTGAGCATCACCTTCCGAGGGTTTGGAGAGAGGTTTTGGCGCAGCGTTCAGGGCAAGGCCCTTGACATTCTTCCGTTTCAGCGTTCGAGCTTTGAATTGGTCGGCCATGGCTGGGGCGACGGAGTGACTCTGCCGCAGTCACTGCGAGGTGGGGTAAACGGAGTGCTGCGCAAAGCACGATAACGAGCTCGTGCACCAGGTCCGGACGATGAACAGAAGGTGGGGGGGAAGATGAATAACCCTGCTGTTGAGATTTTCCTGGTGCCTGCTTTGGTCTAGAAACCAATGACGCGGTCACGTCTGGTGGTATATCGACGACCAGGAAGGGACACAAAGAGGGGATAAGGAGGGGAAAGGCGGAGGGTCAATCGAGAAGATCACAGCCCCTTCCACACCAGATTTAATCGTTGTGACTGTGGTAATTCGCTGCAGAAGATTCTGATAATCAGGGACTGATTGGAGAGTTCATCTTGAAAGTGACGGGCGACTAACTGAGGGAGTTGGGAGACTCTTGAGTCGATGGGTCAACTATTGGGCGCTGAGGGATGCACACAAGCGCCGAGAATCCGGGAAAGTCAAGGCGACAGTTCCCGTAGGAGAAGTCCTAAGCCTTTTGATCTTTGGATTATACTGCCTCTTTCACTCTTTTTGACCCAGAGGCAAGCGGCCTTGATATGCGTAAGACGAGAAATCACATAGAAGAAAAAAGAGGAGGTTGTTTGGTAGTGGTTTAGGGGACGAAGAAGTGAAACAACTACCAACAGCTTGTGGATATTGTGTCTATGGTCTAGTTCAATCTATCCAGAGAGCAAAAAGGGGAAAGGAAGAGATCAGAGAATTTCTATAAGATGATCAAAAAGGAATGAGTCCATTTTGAATATGTACAGGTCGAAATTCAGGAAGATACTAATTGGTTACCTTGTTCGTGTTATCATTCACAAATCTCATGCTCCATCCCCAGCTGTGTGAAAACCGGGAGTGATAGGTTCAGCACCTTTATACATTGAATTATTCCATCATGCTGTTTTAATAATAATACTATTTGTGAACACTGTGTACTTAGGAATGTATACCCTAGCAGAGATGGATGATGAGCCTATCCAGTTGGTGAGGGTCACCTGACTTTGAGCCCTGCGCACTTGGTTTCTTTGGTCTGCTGTAATGCCAAGAAGGAGAGCACCAAACAGGCTAGACTCTTGTGGTCAGCCACACGTGATTTGATTGTCAAGCCACAGGGCTCCACTGCCGGTCGGAAGGCGGTGGCAGAACAGCGCCACAAGCTGCTCGCCCTTATGGGTTATGGCCTAAGGTATGCACGGCTTGGACGACG
This sequence comes from Aspergillus thermomutatus, assembly GCF_002237265.1. Taxonomy (NCBI): domain Eukaryota; kingdom Fungi; phylum Ascomycota; class Eurotiomycetes; order Eurotiales; family Aspergillaceae; genus Aspergillus; species Aspergillus thermomutatus. The sequence goes on along the minus strand of NW_020798181.1, from coordinate 76,803 downwards.
GAGGAGCTTACTAGTTTTCCATCTCCATACCAGCCATCATCTGGTGTCTCCTCTTGTGTTCATTCTTCTTGTTCCTCTTTTCTTCTACTTTCCTTACAATCTTCTCCTTTTCTCTCATTAATTAAACTTTACATTTCACTCCTCCGGTCTATCCTTCTCTACGCTCTACGAAATCTTCCCTTCCAGACACAATGAGCGCTCGCGATTTCGTAGAAGGTGAGGCTATGCTGGACGATGAGGAGAATGAGGAGGAACAGGAGGAAGACTACGAAGGCGAAGTTCGTGAGGGTGCTGGCACCGTGAATCACTACAATGACTCGAGTGAAGAGGAAGAGGAGGACGACGATGATGAGGAGGCAGCCCGTGCAGTATGATGCTCCGGTCTTTCAAGCGCAATTAAAATCAAAAGGACAAGTAAACTGACATTTTCTCACTTGTCAGATCCGCGAGGGTTTTATTGTCGATGAGGACGAAGAGATCGAAGAACGCGCCGAGCGCAGGCGCGAAAAAAGGAAGCGGCGTCGGGAGGAGCGTGAGCGCGAAGATGAGCATCTTGATGAAGAAGATTTAGAGCTCATCGGGGAGTTGAACCCAGCTTTTCAGTCTGCCGCAGCTGCAGAGGTATGCCAGACACACTACCTAAACCCCACCAGGATAATCCACGAGGCTGATCAAACCTTTGCCATGCAATACAGTCCAAATTCAAACGTCTCAAGCGTGGTCACAAAGAGCGAGACCATCGGCAAGCGTCTCAAGGCATCGACGACATTTTCAATTCGGATGAAGAAGAGGAGGCGGCAGCCGACTATGGCAGACCGAGTCATCGAAGACCTATGCGCGATGAGATGGACGATTTTATCGAGGAAGACGTCTTCACTGACGATGAGCTAGAGCGGGAACGGGAGGATCTGGAGATTGCCCGCCCGGCGAAGAGGGGCATCACCGGTCTCGGGGCCACCGATGCAGCTGGCTTGGACGAAAATGCCCTCGAAGATATGCGCGCAGCGTTCGGCGATGGACACGAATACCTGTTCGCCCTTGAAATGGAAGAACAAGAGGAAGAGCAAGAGGAGGACCAAGAGAAGCATCTGGATCTCAAGGATGTTTTCGAACCGTCGCAGCTGGCGGAGAGGATGTTGACAGAAGAGGATAACCAGATTCGCCTGTTGGACGAGCCTGAGCGGCATCAGCTTGCCCGCAAGCCATACCGCAACCTCGTTCTGTCGGAAGAGCAGTTCCGCGAAGAGGCCGCCTGGATCTCAAATCTCATGCTTCTCAAGAAGCGCATCGAACCCGAATTGAGAGAACCTTTCCAGCGGTCCGTGGCCAAAGTGCTAGAGTTCCTCGTGACAGACGACTGGGAGGTTCCTTTCATTTTCCAGCATCGCAAGGACTATATGATTCACGCGACCAAAGTTCCTGTAGACGGTGCCCCTGCTGATGGGGATACGTCTCAGTACACCATTAAGGCCGAGAAGCTTTTGAACATGACGGATCTCTGGGACATCTTCGATCATGACCTCAAGTTTAGAGCATTGGTCGAGAAGCGCAATACTATCCAGAAGACATACGACAATCTACGGAGCCTTTTCAGCGTGAACGATAGTGCCGTGGAGGACATGCTCTCTGCAGCTGTTACCATGGAGGAACTTCAAGATGTGCAGGACTACGTTCACTTCCAGTATGCCTCGCAATTGCGCGATATGACCTTGATGAATGGGGAGGCCAACGGCGATACTCATCGGCGCAAGGCGACCGGCAAGTCCTTCTTTGAGCGAGTCCGGAATGGCAAGGCTTACGGTCTCGTTCGCGCGTTTGGCATCACAGCAGATGCTTTCGCGCAGAATGCGCTGAAGGAAGGTCGTCGCCAGTACACTGAGGACCCAGCTGAGCGCCCGGAGGAGATGGCTGACGGCTTCATTGACAACGACTTCTCCAATGCTTCGCATGTGCTCAAAGCCGCCAAGGCCATGTTTGCGGAGGAGATTGTGATGAGCCCTAAGATGCGCAAGGTGATCCGGCAGGCATACTACATGAACGGCACTGTGGACTGCTTCCGGACCGAAAAGGGTCTCAGGAGGATTGACGAACAGCACCCTTACTACGAATTCAAGTACCTGAGAAATCAGCAGCTCAGTGACATCGCCCGTCAGCCAGAGCTTTATCTTCGGATGCTTAAGGCTGAAGAAGAGGGTCTGGTGGAAGTCAAGGTTCGATTTGAGAATTTTGATCATTTCCGGCAGCGCCTCTACCCGGACATCGAATCGGATAACTACAGCGAAATCGCTGATGCTTGGAACCGTACCCGTCGCGAAGTCTTGGACATGGCGCTGGGCAAGCTGGAGCGTTTGATCAATCGCAGCGTCAAGGAAAACATCCGTCAAGAGTGTGAGAATCACGTGGCGAAGGAATGTCGTGAAGCTTTCTCTCAGCGCTTGGATCAGGCTCCTTATAAGCCCAAGGGCATGGTCCTAGGTACTGTTCCTCGTGTGCTGGCCATGTCTACTGGTACCGGCATTGTCGGACGGGAGCCCATCCACTGGGCATACGTCGAAGAAGACGGTCGCGTGCTGGAAAATGGCAAGTTTGTGGACTTGTCAATAGGCGACCGAGATCGCAGCATTCCCGACGGTAAAGATGTCGAGGCCTTGATAGAGCTGCTGGAGCGCCGCCGACCAGACGTCATTGGTGTCTCAGGCATGTCCCCGGAAACGCGCAAGCTGTACAAGCTTCTGACCGAATTGGTGGAGAAGAAGGATCTTCGGGGCGCTACGTTCACCGATGAGCGTGATGAAGAAATTAGCGACCGCTTGGAGGTGGTGATCGTGAATGACGAAGTGGCGCGGCTCTACCAGCACAGCGACCGGGCGAAGAAGGATCATCCGAGCTTTGGTCCCTTGACGCATTATTGCGTCGCATTGGCCAAGTATCTGCAAAGTCCTCTGAAGGAGTACGCCTCTCTAGGTCGGGATATCGTTTCCATTCAGTTCAAGCGAGGCCAGCAATTGGTTGCTCAGGAGCTGCTCCTGAAACACCTAGAGACCGCTTTGGTTGACATGGTTAACTTGGTGGGTGTTGATATCAACGAGGCCGTCACCGATACTGCGACAGCAAACCTTCTCCCCTATGTCTGTGGTCTTGGCCCCCGGAAGGCGGCCCACTTGGTCAAGATTGTCAACATGAACGGCGGTGTGGTCAATAATCGGGTTGAGCTATTGGGTGTCAATGCGCAGTATCCGGCTATGGGTGTGAAGGTCTGGAACAATTGCGCCAGCTTCATGTTCATTGACTTTGAAAATGCCGACCCAGATGCTGATCCGTTGGACAACACCCGAGTGCACCCAGAAGACTACGATATTGCGCGGAAGATGGCAGCTGATGCCCTGGAACTGGACGAGGAGGACATCAAGGCCGAAACCGATGAGAATGGACCTGGCGCTATCGTGCGGAAGCTCTTCCGGGACGAGGCGCAGGACAGGGTCAACGACCTGATTCTGGAAGAGTATGCCGAACAACTGGAAAAGAACCTCAATCAGCGGAAACGAGCGACACTGGAGACGATCCGGGCCGAGTTGCAACAGCCGTATGAGGAATTGCGCAAGCAATTCGCCTTGCTCAGCACCGACGATGTTTTCACCATGCTCACGGGTGAGACCTCGGACACCCTGGCCGAGGGCATGGTGGTACCCATCTCCATCAAGCGCATCACGGATGACCACATTGATGGCAAGCTCGATTGCGGCATTGACGCGCTGGTTCCAGAGTCGGAGCTTACCGATCGCTACGACATCCCCGTGCGGGCTCTCTACTCGGTACACCAGACGCTCCCAGCCAAGGTGCTGTTCCTAAACAAGAAGAGCTTCTTGTGCAATGTTTCGCTACGCGAGGAGCAAGTCAGTCGACCAACGCCCAGACCTCGTGACCACATGCGTGGGGAATGGGACGACCGGCAGGAGCAAACGGACCGGGAGATGCTGCAGGAGAAGACGCAGAGCGGAGGGCGCGTCATGCGTGTCATCAAGCATCCTCTTTTCCGGCCGTTCAACTCCACACAAGCGGAAGAGTTCCTGGGATCGCAGAGCCGGGGTGATGTGGTGATCCGGCCATCGTCCAAGGGACCGGACCATCTGGCGGTCACCTGGAAGGTGGCTGACGGCATCTTCCAGCATATCGATGTCCTGGAACTCGACAAGGAGAATGAGTTCTCCGTAGGTCGTACACTGAAGGTTGGCGGTCGTTACACTTACAGCGACTTGGACGACTTGATCTTCAACCATGTCAAGGCGATGGCCAAGAAGGTGGACGAGATGATGCTGCATGAGAAGTACCAGGAAGGCAGCAAGGATGCCACTTGTAAGTTGCTTCTTCCTCTGTTTCTCTTTCGGAAATGTATCCAGTACTGACGGGACGATCCAGACTCTTGGTTGAACACCTATACCAAGGCGAACCCCAGACGATCTGCGTATGCCTTCTGTATCGATCCCAAGCACGCAGGATACTTTATGCTGTGTTTCAAGGCCGGTGAGAATGCCCAGCTACACAGCTGGCCAGTCAAGGTCATCCCTCAAGGCTATGAGTTGCAGCGTAATCCGTACCCGGACATGCGAGCGCTGTGTAATGGGTTCAAGCTGCTGTTCACCAATATGCAGGCCGGCAAGCGACGATGATTTGATTTTGGGACCATAGAGGGTGAACCAGGGTTTTCTTTTCCCTTTATCGTATATTTCCTCATCTCCTACATTTCCTTCTTTGTATACTGTGTAATATCATGATGATTCCTCTGCGATGGTGGATTTCTTGCGCGTCTGTGACTACATAGCCGTGGGCAGAAAATAGCATTTGGCATGGTTTATGGCTTGTTTTTTCCAAATTGAAATTTCGTTCTCGGATCCAAATTTTTTGATGATCTTCTATTCTAGCCTTCTTTGATTCTGCTTCTTTGGGACGCTCATCGGTTGTGTTCTACCAAGCTGTTACTTGCTCCGCTAAGACAGATTGCATACAAAACATAGCTAAGGTACGTAGAATGAAGGATACTTGAACTGCAGGAAACTCGACCATCGTAGAACCAGTAGGGCAATCAATAGTAAGCTAGCTATAATGCTCCATGTCCCAACACTTTCTCAACCTTGCCTCTGTCCCGTGTGCTGCTTCATGTGAAGATGTTGTGTGATCCTCGGTCTGATCATCCTCGGACGCCTCAACGAAATCCATCATTGAATATGCCCCGTGTTTGTCCTTGCTTTCCATCCGGTGAATTATTTGACGAACGGACCAGTTTCCCCTCTCCTATTCTTGCCGACTGTGGTCTGTGGATCCTTCAGTCGGGGAACTTCAGTTTCTTATAAAACGAAATCCACAAGGCTGAGAGAGGGACTGGCTGAGGTCAGCGGCTGAATTCCTCCTCCGCATCATCAGCAGCATCAGCAGCATCAGCTTCCATCAACATCATCTATTTCGCTCTCATCGCCTACCGAAACACCATCAATTGCTTTTCTTTCGAGAATTGATGCTCTGAACCGTCCCAAGATCCGATTGTCTTTCTCTGTCTAAAGTCAAACAACGTGTCCCCGTTGCGCCCCTGATTCCCCCCGCAGTCATGGCTGCCATGGAGCAGTTGGAGATCCACAGCAAGGTAAGGAGGTCCATGCATCAATTGGTGTATTTATGATTGCGATCAATGCAAGAAACAAATCTACTGGTCGTGTTCTGTCGCCCACGCTGACGTGAATCCTCCCGCTCAGTCCTACTTTGTCCGTTGGGTCAATGTCAAGTCCGACCATACCATCTCCTGGAGCATCCAGCCGCACAAGAAATCCCTCAACTTTGGCATCTTCAAGCATCCCGGCCACTCCGGTGTCCTCAGTTCTACCAATCATCCTACCGGTGACTATCACGGCACCGATTCGAGCGAGAACTTACCGTCCACTGCTGCCGCCGGCTCCCGAACCTCGGTCATTGAAAAGCTGACCAGTATCGGCCTCAAGCAGATCCGATGGATTGGCAAGTGTGAAGCAGACAAGATCGTCAAGGGTACCTACGATGTACCTCACAATGAAGGGGGAAACTACGCCCTGGTCTTTGACAACACATTTTCCAAGCAAATCTCCAAGACGGTCACCCTGGTGCTGCTCACTTATCCTACCCAGTCGGGCCCGACGAACCACTCGACGACTCAGCTCTCTCACGAAGGCGATTTCGTGGATAATGTCAACTCCGCAGCGCGAAAACGAGGCAACAGCATCCTTTCTAAAGCGCCGTCTCAAGCCGTCAGCACGACCTCCGGGACTACTCATACTGGAGTCTTGCACAAGCGCCGCAGGAAGCGCCACCAGGGTTGGGCAAGGAGATACTTTTCGTTGGACTTCACCTCATCGACCCTCTCCTACTACCACGACCGTAACTCCTCCGCGCTGCGCGGTTCGATTCCCCTTTCGCTGGCAGCCGTCGCTTGCAACGAAAAGTCGCGTGAAATTTCCATCGATTCGGGCACAGAAGTCTGGCACTTACGGGCCAGCAATGACCAGGACTTCATTGCTTGGAAGCGTGCGCTGGAGAAAGCTTCCTCCAGGGCGTCTGCCGAGGACTCTCACGCGCCCGAGGTGCTGCTTCGCGTGCCTTCCCAGCGCTTCCTCACCAATGCCGCGGAGGAGCGCGAGTGGACGCAGGTGGAGCATCTAGTCAGCAAGGTGTCGGGATCCCGGGATGCAGTGCGGCGGCTGGCTAGAGACACCGATCCGAAATATTTGAACAGTTCGTCGGTAGTGTCTCCGTATGAGCGGCCCCGAGGTCGCTCGCCCAGTCCCCACCCGGAACCCAACGGTGAGGACTACTTTGAGGCGCGCGAGCGGCGTCCATTCTGGAAAAGGAAACCCAGTTCAAACTCGAATCAAGCAACCAAGCGCTCCGCCGCGACGACGACCTCCTCCTCAAACTCGCAACTGGCGGTCCCATCGCCCGCGGCGGATGCGGCTTCCCTCGCCGGCGACCGGAAACCCAGCAGCATTGCCAGCCATCCGGATTATATGGAAGAAATCCATGACCACTTGATGGCTCTCCTGCGAGATCTGGATAACGTAGTCAGTGAATTTTCGACTCTGATCGCCGAGAGCAAACATCGACGGCATCCGCCTGGCATGACGGCACAGTCTCGGCTGAGCATGGAATCTGAGATGTCGCAGGAATTCTTTGACGCCGTTGACGGAGGAAACATGTCGCCATTACTGACCATCAAGGGAGACAGTGACGATGAAGGCGCGGGTGCTGCCGCCCGGCAGGCCGAGGACGAAGTCGTGGCAGATGACGCTCCTTCAGACAGCGAGGAAGAAGTGCCGGAGCCCGTCACGCCCCATGGTGGGGAGAAGGACTCGCCCTTGTTCCCTTCACGCCCCAAATCGCTCGCGCCTCTGCCTCTCAGCCCTGTACCCCGCCGCAGCAATATCACTGCGCCCACAGTCATGCCCCCAAGCCTGATCGGTTTCCTCCGTAAAAACGTGGGTAAAGACCTATCCCAGATCTCGATGCCCGTCTCCGCCAACGAACCGCTCTCGCTACTGCAACGCGCGGCCGAGGTACTCGAATACTCCACGCTGCTGGACCAGGCCGCGAAGGCCTCGGACAGTGCGGAGCGGCTCATGTACGTGACGGCCTTTGCAATCTCTCCGCTGTCGAGCAACCGCGTGCGAGAGCGCGCCATCCGGAAACCCTTTAACCCCATGCTGGGAGAGACCTACGAGCTCGTCCGGGAGGACCTCGGATTTCGATTCATCGCGGAGAAGGTCTCGCACCGTCCTGTGCAGCTAGCGTATCAGGCAGACAGCAAGGACTGGAGTCTTGCCCAATCGCCGATGCCGACGCAGAAATTCTGGGGCAAATCCGCGGAGATCATCACCGACGGGAAATTCCGGCTGACTCTTCACACGACCGGCGAGCATTTCAGCTGGTCCGCGGCATCGTCGTTCCTCCGCAACATCATCGCAGGCGAGAAGTACGTCGAACCGGTCGGCGAGATGGCGGTGCTGAATGAGACGACGGGCCAGAAGAGCGTGTCGAGCTTCAAGGCCGGCGGCATGTTCTCCGGCCGCAGCGAGGAGGTCGTCACCAAGGCGGTCGGCTCTTACAATGACGAGCTGCCGCTGGGGATGACGGGCACCTGGACCTCGTCGCTGCAGCTCACCGAGAACGGATCCGCCACGGGCACGGTGGTCTGGAAGGCCGGCCCTCTCGTGCCCAACGCGCCCAAGCACTACGGTCTGACGGCGTTCGCGGCGACTCTGAACGAGATCACGCCCATCGAGGAGAAGCGGCTGCCGGTGACGGACTCGCGGCTGCGGCCGGACCAGCGGGCGCTGGAGGACGGGGACGTGGACCGCGCGGAGCAAGTCAAGGTGCAGCTGGAGGAAGCGCAACGGGCGCGGCGGCGCGAGATGGAGGCGGCCGGCGAGAGCTGGACGCCGCGATGGTTCAAGCGGGTGGAGGACGACGTGGGCGGTGCGGATGCGGAGGACGTCTGGGCCCTGAAGGCTGGCAAGGATGGCTATTGGGAGGAGCGGGCCAGGGGAAGCTGGACGGGGGTGGTGCCCGTATTCGAGCCGTAGTTCACTATTTTGTATGTTTATTCGTCTATGATCATGTATAGACATGCATGTCGTATATAGGAAGGACATTTATATATATAATGTAAGTAGAGTTGCTCACAAATCTCGCCCTTTACTTAAAATGGCCCATGAGTTATTCAGTTCATGACCTGCAGTGTAAATCATAAAGGGATAAGATTAGATAGGCCAGCCTCGGTTGTAGCTCGATCTATCCAGACTATCCACAGCCTATCTAACAGGATTAGCTAGGCCTATGCTTACGCAGCAATCAACCTATGCTCAAGGCTTGGCCAGAAAAGACCATTACTTGGGAAAATTTGATAGAGTGAAAAGTCAAAAGTAAATCCATTCAGCTGCTGAAAAACATATCGTGTCCATTTCGTTTCTAGTCGTCGGTATCACGTCATTCGCTTGAGCGTATATACAGCTGAGATTCCAGAGCCGCTGTTCGGATATATTGCGGCATTCTCAAAATTATTGAACGAATTCGATCGAAAGTTCACGCTTCCCATAGCTTAGTCCTCGTCTGACTGATCATGAACAGCCCATCGGGGATTATTTCGGGGCTTTGCTGATTTTCTTGCGCTCGTACGATCGGATGCGGATGGTGGCGCTCGCACCATCAATGGCAAACTGTCCAGTACGGCGCGGTTGCCCTCAAAGTACTGTACCGCGAATCCGCCCTGGAGAACCCGTCGGAGAGAGTTGAGTCGAATCCACTTCCACCAACGGTCAATGCTCATGACACCTTCCTTTCCAATCTTCACGCGGACCTTGCTCCCGTAATGTCGATTCGAATCTTGGTCGATCGCTTTGTTGTACATGGGGCCGCGTCGGGGATTCTCCACTGTCGTCAAGATGGAGGCGAAATTGCTGTGCAGACTCTTCTTATCTCGCTTGCTGATGCGCTTGTTGTGCACGGTGGCCAATGATTGGAGTTGCTGTTCCAACTCATGCGTGTTATGGTACGCGTTGTAGCGTTTGATGAGCTTTGGCTCGTCCCGGTCACCGGCACCCATAAAGGACTCCTCGTCCGATTCAACTTCCTCGTCTTCGTCGTCGTTGTCGTCGTCGTCCTCCTGCGGTGTGTAGCTCTTTTCGTACAGCAGGGCGATATTCTCGCCAGCGGCTATCTGCCGCGCCGGATCATTGCTATTAAGCTGATCCATGAAGATCTGGACCGCCTCTTCGCTCTCAGCTTCTAGGTCCTCGATTTCAGTCGCGAGGTAGCCCCATTCTTGCAGGGCGGCCGTGACAGTGGCCGCATCGTCAGCGGCTTCGATTGATTGGCCATCGGAGGCAACGATATCCAGGAAAAATGTCATCTGGTCAAGAATGCTGTCTTCACCAGCACCACCAAAGCTGGTACATACCCCCAGGCAATGGATTGCGGCAGCCTTGATCACAGGGGAAGTTGAGTCCCGGATCGTGCGGGTGAGCAGCGGCTCCACATTTTCGTAGATGGTGTCGTCAAAGGCAGTGATTGCAAGAAGACTCAACGCACGAAGGGCCAGGTTTGTCTCTCGCACGCTGCTTTCAAATTTGATACTCTTGGCAAAAGCGCCCACAAGGTCAATGACGCGGGTGCGGATACGATCTTCGATGTAATGAGATTTGGCGAGACGGCAGAAGGCAGCATAGGCTTCTTCTCGGGCCAGGACGCTGCTTCGTTTGCGATCCAGGATATCTTCAACGACATCCTCAAGCTCTTCGGGCCAGTTGCTATTGGTGTCGGCATCTGGAATGTCAGCCAGGTCATCCAGGGAACCGAGGCTGTGAAGACCAAAGCATAGTTAGTTATACTCATCGACTCATAAATACAATGACATCATCCCGCCCCTAGCGGACCCTAAAAATAAGGCAGAGAAAATGAGGGAAAGATGGGAGTGGGAAAGAACGTCACCTGTATGCAGTATCGTCGCTGAGGTTACCTTCGTCCTCTTCATCGGATGGATGCCTGCTCGCGTTGCGAGACGATTGTTTCGAACTTTGAGCGGAGGCTGCTCGAGAGGGACGGCGAGAGCCTTCGCGAGAAGCGGCCTTGCGGGACATGGTCTTGCCGCTCTCAAAGATCTGACGGCGAAGGTCAGGCATGTTGAGAGATTAATGGAAGGCTCTGATTATTGATATGAGAGATAGAATGATTGAGGAATCGTATAGATAGATGAGATCGATAATCAAGTATTGTTGATGATAAGTTTCGCACTGATCAGTGGGTCGTGGATATCTTAATACTAGGGTATGGAGAGCGTTGGCAGAAAGAATGTTTTCACAAAGACGATGGACATGATAAGACTGGAAAAAGAATCCTGCAGGAAGAATAAGGGTCGAGAAAAGTCTGTTCGAAGGCTCAGTTGATGCCTGCGACGATGAAAAAAAAAAAGAGAGGAACCGAGCAAGAATGAAAGACAAGTGAAGACGTCAACGGCAAACCCTCTCTATTTGAAGGGAGCCAGTGGAAGAACAATAATACGTAACAGCCAGCCCATGCACCCTTTCAGCCGGTTCATCCCTCGAGGAGATGATTGATAAATATCCGATGCTCTTTCACATGAACTACGTGATCCCACCAATTATTTCTTATTGTTTTATCTTATTAACCAGAGGTGTTTCTGTCTTCTTCTTTTCTTTTTCTTTTCATTTTCCTTTGCCAATCGCCGAGGGTCTTATCGCCACGTGATGCGGGGTCGCTTATCGATTGACGGGCTTGACTAAAAGAGAATCTTTGAATGGTCAATGGTTCTACGTATTGAGTGTGAATAGGTCTCGTTATTGCTGATCATTTCAGGTCAGATCGTTATGATAATTCATATTCAGACTGTTCTTTTCGGTATTCTGCAGGCTGTCGTTGCCTATTGATATTCAATAGTCGGTTGTGTTTCTCGGTTACTGAGAACTGCTCTGTCCCGCAATACTGTTGCGAATAGACCGTCGTGATATGCGGATTTATTCATGAAAGGGTATCTATCATGCATGCTCTCCTGTGCTCCTGGAAAGCACTATTGTTCTCCTCATTGTTGTTCCACCACCAACGCTAGGATCCCCGAAGCTTTGTCGCCCTCGAGGTACTCCCTTCCCTCTCTCCCCCGCTCGTCCTCATCCTCATCGTCCCCGATTTCAAGATCAACCTGTAGACTGGCATCGTATGCTCTCATGACGGTTTCCTCATCCACACGTACTCCACCTTGGACCAGGACGCGAATACATTGCGCCAGGCGTGCAATCTCGCGCCGTGTCTGCGGCGGAATCTCATCGTTCTGGCTGGAATAGATAGAGCTCGACACCATTTCCTCCATGCGGGTAATGGATATATTCTCCGTCGTAGAGGATGCTGCCGCCGCGCCGTCGGCGTGCTTCGCGATCCAGATGTAACCATTCACCCCGAGTATAATGTTCACCTCGCCGCCTCCGTTCGCTGTGTTGACCGTCCACTGTTGTCTCCGGGCGCGGACCACACCGCCAGTGCCTGAGGTGCCCATCGCCCCTGCAGAGGCAGCCCCCGCACCATGACCTCCCTTCACTGTCGAACTCGAAGCTCCGCTTCCACCGGTTCCCGCAACAGCGAGGAACACGCCATTTCTAAGCTTGCCGTATTTCAATGATCGCGTGTGTAGTGATGCTGAGCCGTCTGAATGCACGCTCTGAACTTCTGCAACCACCAAGTCTCCTTCACTGAAGAAGGCTCGAATCTGCAGTTCATCCGCGCTTGTCCGCCGACGTAGGATACCGCCTGGAAGATTGATGGCAGAGAGGGGTAATTGTGCGAGTAGAGGGGCGGCGATATCGACCTTCCATCGTCGTGACTGAACCTCCACAATGCGTCCAACAACCAGATCACCGATTTCTGGGATATACCGGGCCCGCAGCGGCTGAACGGAGAGCAGTTTGTTGGTTTTCTGTACGGTACCAGCAACGGTGGCGATGATTGAAGTTGAAAGCGGATTCGAGTAGGTACCATGGCCTCTGTGAATTTGGTCAGTGACAATCCTGAACCTTCTGTGAAAGGTATCTGAAATGGGCGAAAAATCGAGCCTGAAGATCAGAAAGACCGACCTCATCCATTGTGGATCATCCGTCACAACTTCACCGGGTGTCACAATCCCTGCGCCAATCTTTGTTCCTTCCACTAAGCGGGGGCGTTTGCTGGGTCGAGAGCCTCCTCTTGAAGCCAAATCAACTCCTCCGTCTGAATCTATCGACATTGAATCGAAGTCTGAATCTGGATGGGGAGAATTGACTTCCTCCACAACGGGAGGTAGAATAGTAATTGCCATCTTCAAGCGAAAAGAATTACCAAAGGCAAGATTTGGCCTATAAAATTTAAAATGAGTATGGAGCTGAAGTTTGCTTTGAGAAGCTGTGTTCAAGCTCCAAGAGCAAAAGATTCCGCATTCGAATTGTTCAAGAGCAAACAGAACAAACTTGTTGCAAAGAGCACGTGAAAACCTGCAGCTAGAACTCAGGACCCATATACGGAGTACGAAGTAATTGAGAAATCAATACAAATTCGGCATACTTTAATAGTGAAAAGAAAATCAGTTGCCCTAGTGATATTTTCATTGTAGTTATTCATGAATCTAATTAGGCTTTTCCATCAAGGTTCATTTCATACCCTCGCCAGTCAATATTGATGAGAAAAAAAAAGAAAGAGAATGATAAGACAGCAATGAAAAGAATTAAGGTAGTATGGCCGAATGATGATGCACAATTGTCAAGCTTGTCAAATTACGAGACACCTTGCGAGAGACAGCCATGCCTGTCAAACTGGGAACAACATAAGAAATAAAGCGCAGTGCTGACAGTCCTCAGTAGGCAGCTTGTCCTGCATGGTCTGCGCGAAGCATGCCCTAGAATCCCCGGATGATTCAGGACGTGAGAAGGAGGAATGAGAAACATATTAGTACATAGAAGGGAGATCAATGCTTCGACCAGAGGAACCAGGTCTTCAGGCACCCACACCTGAAGACCTTTTCGATGTGCGTTTGGCATTCGAGTTCGTGTCGTCCTTCTTTTTCTTGCTGGGACGGCTGCTACCACCCTTGGGCCTGTAGCCCGTATCGTCATCGCGCTTGCGCTTGCCTTTGGTGCTACCCGGAGTGGGACCGGTATCCATCAGGATGCCGTCTTCGTCGTAAGCCTCCTCCTCTTTGCGTGGCTGGGTTGCCCTTTTGGACGCTCGCACATTAGTCGGTCGAGAGCCTGACTTCTCGGAGGCGTTCTCATTGTCCTGTAGGAAAATATGTGGTTGATTGCGCCGGAGCCAGTTGTAAACGGAGACAGGGTTTCGTAGCGCTAATTCCCTTTCTCGCTCAGAAAATGATGGCTTTTCGGGAATGCGACTAAGCTCGAGGGCGGCCGCTTCGTCGCCGAGCTTTGCATCCATACTCAAGTAGTACTCGGTCTCGTGTTCGGGAGTAAGATATCCCAGCTTCTCCTCCAGGCTGATATCCGTAGAAGAATCGTGTCTCACGGGCGGCACTCCCGTATGAGGTACCTTCTTGAGGGTAGTGTAATGCATATGTGGTGCAAATGCGTTGCCTCGTTTGATATCGTCTTCCAGAGTGCGATATGCTTCGAGTGTCATGCTGCCAGCAGCCATCTGTGCTTCGGCATCTTTCAAAATGGATCTTGCCTTGGCAGAGTCAATGGACATCGGCGATCGTTCAGGCGTGGGCAGGAAGGAGGAGTCTCCCGGTGCACTGAGATCATATCGCTGATTCGCTGGGATGTGCAAACTTTCGTTAAATTCAAGGAGAACCTCTAGAAGTTGGCTGTGGCAGAAGAGTCAGTCCTCGAACGAGCCTATATCCTTCCATACACCTGCAGATCTTCGCTTACTCATTCTGCTCCTGGATTCTCTTCGAGAGATCCTCGATGCGCAATTCTTCGCGGATCAGAGATTCGCTCTCCTTCATCCCAAGCTCGAATTTGACTTTAAGTTTGGCATACTTCTTTCTGTAGCACCAGGGGGTAGCCATATTAGTTCTCATATCCATGACTGATGTTGCGCACTGAAAGACCTACTTGAAAGAACGATATGACTGTTTCGTAGGGGCACTGATTGCTTCGTCTGGCAGGCTTTCAGCCACAGAGCGGGAATCCTCGTTTTCTTGTGACATGTCGAATCGAAATTGATGCGGATATGCGTATTCAACGGAGTGGTTCAGATGAGAGATCGATGGTTGATAATGAAATGGCGGGTGTCAAAAGAGAGCTCTGAAGGCGAAGCGATTGATTGTGTTGAAGATGGCTGGTCACGTTTGAGTCGAGCTGTGGTTTCGCGCTGTCGCCAAGTCCGAAGTCCGCAATAGAAGATTGTTGCGTCGGCGGGTGTTTTTGCCCGCCGTAAAAAGTTTCAATTCTCTCTGCCGATACATAGCAAGGACAATAGCTAAATGCGCTTATTTGACTAGACCGGTCAAGACAAGTTTCTATTGTGATTCGCTATTGTACGATCTCATTATTCTATTAATTGAAGCGGGCCACTCTCTAAGAACGATTATTGGGTCATTGACGAACCTGATATCGATCCGATATGGCTGGTCTCGGTGAAGGTAGTCAAAAAAAGCGAAAGCTCACAGACGTTCCCGAAATTGAAATCGACGTGTCCGCCCCCGAGCCTCCGTCGAAGAAAGCTCTGCGTAAAGCCAAAAAGAAGGTTGCCGAGCCTACGGCAGATTCTACAACGAAGGAAGAGGCCGCTGTGCCCAGCAAAGAACAAGATGCCTCGCAGAAACGTTCGGACTACGGCATCTGGATTGGAAACCTGGCCTTTTCTGTAACCAAAGATGATCTGCGCAAGTTTCTCATAAGCAATTGCACTTTTGCGGATACTACAATCACCCGTATACATCTGCCCAAGGGCCAAGAAAAATTTGGAAAGGCTCAGAACAAGGGCTTCGCTTACATCGATCTTGCCAACGACAAAGCTGTGAAGGAGGCAGTAGGGCTGAGCGAGCAACTTCTAGCTGGGCGCCGTGTGCTGATCAAGGATGCGAAGAGTTTTGACGGCAGACCAAAAAAGTCAGAACAGGAGGGACCATCTACAAAACCTCCTTCGAAACGGATATTCGTTGGCAATCTCGGCTTTGATGCTACAAAAGAGACAATCGAGGAACATTTTGGACAATGCGGTACCGTCACGCATGTACATGTGGCAACGTTTCAGGATACTGGAAAATGCAAGGGCTATGCTTGGGTGGAGTTCGAGGATCTTGCTGCCGCCGAAGCAGCGGTGAAGGGCTTTATGATGGTTGACGAAGACGAGGAAGATGACGAGGGCTCCGGAGAGGAAGAGTCCGGAAAGAGCAGGAAGTCGAAGAAACCCAGACAGAGGAGGGTTTGGGTGAACCAGCTTCTTGGTCGACGAATGCGCATGGAGTTCGCGGAGGATGCGACGACACGGTACAAGAAGCGGTTCGGTAAAGACGGGGAAGGCAAAAGGAACGATGAATCGGCCATTACTGAAGTGGAAGATGGGCGTCCCGAGCAGGAGTCGACCGGAGACAAGCCGCAACGGTCACGGTCTGAAAAGCCCAAGCGAAGCAAGCCTGAATACTCAAGATACGACAAGGAAACCGTGCAGAAGCTGAGCGGTGCTATTGTCGAACCCCAAGGAAAGAAAATCACTTTTGATTGAGACTTGTCGGTATAAACTGTTTATAACGGGAGCAGAATGGCGCATACCCATCATTCATATGCTACGCTCAAGCTCTTCAGTCAAGTAAGGTAGTGACTGACATTCAACTACTTTTTCCTTGCGAGTCATTTAAGAACTTTCTTTTATTGCAGTAAATATTGGATGGGAATGATTCTATAACAGACAGCCATACTACTGGTTAGCATGAGTGTTTTTACTTTGTAGCTAGCATTTAAACTGAGTGATAGGTAGGCATAAACAAGCTACTAGTATGACCTCTTTGGAGCTAGAATACATAGCTTGCATTAGCTCTTCACGTAAACATTCAACACTGATACTTTCAACTACATAAATAAGGTAGTAACAATTTCTTTTCAAAGGGGTATGAATAATGATGACTTATCAGATCGCCATACTCAAGCTAATTAGCTATTATTATTATTATTATTATTATGTGTCAGTTTGATGCTAGTTCTAGAATCGCTGAGGTGGTTTTGGAGGCGCTAACCAGATTGGGATAGTTGCCATCGCTCTTCGATGTCATGGCTCATGCTGGAAGCCATCAACTTTGATAGTGCTCGTCTTGTTGCATTTCCCTCGACTGCCCAACCCGTCCCACACTCCTCGCCCTCGTTCTCGAGGTGCATCTTCCTTCATCGCCCATCGATCTTTCGACGTTCACTCCCCTCTCATCATACACGTGTTCGAGTTTTTGCCGCTTCTGTTGATCATTCCCGCCCCCCGCTCCTTGCAATCCGATCGTCTCGCCGCACTTCGTTCCTGGTCGGTGCATCCTTCATCCTTATCTCAATCCTCCTCCCAAATTACCGTGACACAAAGGAACATCGCATCCGGTGTTCAATCCTATCCCTTGTTTCCATCTCTTACGCCAACCAAAAATGGTCTCACGTCGTCGCAACATCGGTGCTAGCCGGCGGAGGAGAAGAGAAGAGGAAGGCGAGGACGAAGGTTCCCTAGATGGAGAATTGGAAGATGATTCGTTAAGCGAGGGCTCAGTCATCAGTCATCCGGATGATGATGATGATGCCGATGGCGAGGGAAGCGACGAGAGCGACGAGGAGGTTTCTTCGTCCCCGCACATGGACAGAACCAACGGACCTCAGGTCAACGGTCTTGTGCCCGAAATCAACCAGCGGTCTGGACGACGCCATTCCTCATCTCCTGCCAAACGACACACAGCTATCGCTGTGTCAGACACTGAGGCCATGATGAATGGAATGACACTGTCTGATCAGACGAATGAAGTGGCGGAAATCCACTTTGATGATCTGAAGGGGGAGTCTGGTCCACTGACAGGAAGGACGCCATCTGCACCTCCCACAGAAGCGAAAAGAGGGACTCTTGCGGAGCGAAAACGCCGCGAACACGAAAGGTATGCAAAGGAGCGGGATGAGAATCCGGCCTTCGTGCCCACTCGAGGAAGCTTTTTTCTTCACGATAAGCGTTCAACCGAGTCTGGTTCGAATGGCCATAGGCCGTTTAACAAGTCAAAATCGAGACCGTATGGCCTCATCGTGGATGGCAATGTTCGCAGGTGAGCCTTCCCCAACTCTTTGTCATGTACTCCCGGTAGCTAACCGCTCTCAAGGCACTCCAAACCTGATGCTAGTGAAGGGCAGTGGACGCATGATCTGCACGAGATGGTCGCAGGAGATGAACCCGTCAACAAGTCTTCTGCTGCACTAGGATCCATGTCGAGCTTTGCCCCGAAGCCTGTCCCTACGGCTCCTCGGTCTGCGCCCCCGAATAGGTCTTTCTCGAGCACCACCCTGATCGGCAATGTGCCTGTTGTAGTGTTTCTGCAAGGCATGGCTCGGCCCATACCTTTTCCAGCCGTTCCAAAGAAGCAACACACTCGTCTCCCTCAACATCGTCCTCCGCTGCGTCGAGATAAGCCCGTGCGCATATCGTTCCCTGGACAGTCTCCGAGGTACATATTCCCTTCGACAGAGCGCTCTTTCATCTTCATTCCACGAGCCTTGAGGCCAAATCAACAGGGTTACCGTGGCAGGGGCCGGGGTGGATTCTATGGCGGACGCCGTCCGAGCATTTATGCAGGCTCCGTCTACACCCCAAGCGTCACCGTTAGCCGGAGATCGTCGATGGGCAAGCCAGCCTCTCATGATGGATATCCCTCGCCGGCCGCATCTGTGTTGTCAAGACATACGGTGGTTACGACCGAAAATGGGAAGCCGGTCGTTCGTCTGCCTCCGCCTTCTAGGCCATTAGGCGGCGTGCCACCGGCAGCCGCTGCTGCTGGTCCCGGAGCCGTTGTTACCGCGCCACTGCCACCACCTATGCCTCAACCTCAACCTCAGCAACCCTCGTACCGCGAGAGCCGTGTGGCTCCCATCCCGATGCATCAGCCTCGTCCTCAGAAAGCGGTTTCTGTCGCCGATATAGAGACTCCTGCAAGCTTCTCCTTCAACGCCCCCCAGCCACAGCAGGAACAACCATTCCAACACCAAGTCCCTATGCCTATCAATGGCCCCGGCTATGGTGCCGATGCTCAATCTGCCCATGCAGCCGGGACGCCTTCGTCGCACATACCCGAGCGAGCAATCCATGCTCAACCTTTCCAACCATACGGCTTCCAACAAGCCCAGCCATTTTATCCTACCGCTTACCCCCCCGGTACAGTATACTATCCAGTGTCTGGAACAGAATTTCCACCGTACAACGCCGCTGGAATGCCAGGAGCCTCCGTTGTACCGTATCCTCCACCGGGACAGCAAGCTCCATATGTGGTTCCAGGTGCCCACGCCTCATCCGCAGAGCAGCCTTCGCAACCAGGCACAGTCGCGCATGAGGCTGGTGGCACAGTTTACTTCTACGACGCCTCGCAGATGTGGCCTAACGCATCGTATGCCACGCCCTCTGCGCCGGGGCCTGGTGGCGTCATTGGCATGGGTGGAATGATGACTCCTCCAGGCACAACCTACTATTATCCTCAGACGCAGGGTGGTGTATACTACGCTCCGCAATGAAAAAAAAAGAGCATTTTCAAAGTTTTTCTTTCGCCACTTTTCGATACCTTAAAAAAAATTCGTACCTTATCATCTTCGTTATCTTCTCTTGCCTTTCTTTTGCCGTTCCCATCCACACATTTCTCGTCCTGCGCTTTAGTCTCACTGTGATGCCATGCGATTGATAATTCCCAACACTTATGATGTCGACTACGGGAGTCTCGTCCGCTATCCTTACTCGTTCTTTTCAGCTCCGCTTTTCACTTTACTGTCTCGTCATCATGTTTCCTGTCTGATGAAACACTCCATGATGCCATTTCCTTGAGCTTTTATATGGATTGTTATTAGATAAGCCACCCTTGCATCCTTAGCGATCGTCTTCTCATCATTGTGGTGCCAACTTCCTGTGGCCGGAAGCTCTCATGTTCTGTACGCATTTTTCCTGCTTATTATCTGGAAAGCGATGTGGCATTGACTTTCCCCTTCTCCGTGCTGTTCCATCCTCCCTTCGTGGAGTGTTGACATTTTTCTTTTCTCCATATTCCTTTGAAGGGCGATCCTGGAAAACTTCGAACATGTACTTTTTTCCCACATTTTGACCTGCATGGGTCTTTCGATAATTCCCACTCTTGTCTTCTTGTTGTCAGTGGTTTGTTCCGCCGTTCGCTGCGCTCTAGCATTTAGGAATGGTGTTTGCGTTGTGGCGTGGGCAATAAATTCAAATATGAAGGGAAACAACCTGTCTGATCAGCTTCTTCTTGTCCTCTTGGGGCTGTAGAAAGGATTCGGTGCGTTGCATAAAATTATGACTAATTTCAAGAATTGACAAGATAGGATGGTGTCGTAGTTACATAGTACAGCACGTCGATATCTTCCAGTGAGCATCACGCACTATTCGGAAAGACAAAGGATGAATCCATACTGCGAATCCAGAGGGGGGAAATAAGGTAGCCAAGTATACATATACATATACAATAATAATAATAATGACGATGATGATGACAACAATAGAATCTGACTGTGTCCCCTGCAAGTATGCGAAGTACTGAGTGGTGACGGTACCAATGAGAATGGCGATAACGATGTGAGCTTCACCGCCTCCTCCTCTCCTCCACTTAACTACTGTGAGGTAAAGCCTCCCCCGGAAAGCCGTTTGTAGAGCAGCAGATGACCTTAGGTACTCTGTAACTGTACCGTACTCCGCATCTCTACCTACCTACTTTACTGGTATGATGGTATCATACGCAACCCCAGGCAGCCTACTACCATACCTTACCTTTACCTCACTTTATTACCTCTCTCTCCTCTCCTCTCGGTTCTCTTCCTCTTCTCTCCATCATCTTGTCTCTGCCTCTATCTATTTAGCCCAATAGTCTACCATATCTGACTTCATCCATCATACTCTTCATCATCCTCATCAACTTCTCATCCTTTTCTTTCATCATCTTGCTTCTCACAACCTCCTATCTTCGATCCCTGCTCATCATCTCTTACGTAGGTGACTAGTGCCTTATCTCTAGTCCACCTTCGTCACCTTCCTCACCTTCGTCCTCTGTCTACACCATGTCTACCCCCATTCCACCGGCTAGTCCAGTCGGACCTGCAACCCTAATCACAATCAAAGTGCTCTATAATGACAGCACTCGACGCTTCAAGGTTCCTCTGAGAGAACTAGGTGCTCGTGTTCTTCCCCAGAAGGTATGTGGATGGTCTCCACCCTAGCTAGCTCCGGTCGGAGCTTCAACCACTCCCCCATCAAGCACCCTCGAGTTCTTGCCGACCACCGTTGGCAAGCTTTCTACCCTGTGCAGCCATGAAATCCTATCCTATTAGTTTTCTTCATTATATCTGGAGAATACGCAGAAAAGAACTGCTATCTCATTTTTTAGTTTTGTACGATGCTAATGAGCTCGCTTGATCTAGCTCCGTCAACTTATTGGCGTCCCAGCGGACAGCAACGTCATCTTTGAACGCTACTCGGACAGCGCCGGTTGCTATGTCCGCTTAGACAGCGAGAACCTCGCAGTCTACAAGCAACTTTACCGTGCTGCCAAAGCTAAACTGAAGCTGCGTATCAAGGCGACATTGGTCAATGAAGTGAATGAGCCTGTTTCGCAGCCCTCTCTTTCCGAGAGTGCTCCGGAGGACCAGGGCCCAGCAAGATACAGCTACCTGGAGACTGTCCTGAGTTCTCCCCCACCTGTGATTGGAGCCGAAGTAGTTCCCTCCGGCACTTCGGAATCGGTGCCTGACCTTTTGGGTGCTCTCGAGAAACCCGCTTCCGTTGGTCCCCAATCTGTTCAGTGGACGAAAGATGACATCACACCCGCTCAGCCTCGTTATCGAGACTTTGTCCTAAATACAGATAACGTCGATGTCCCTATCGTCTCGCACAGGTCCCCAACTGGTGTATTCTGTATTGACTGCAACAATTGCGGGCGTTCTATTCCCAATGAACACTACCATTGCAGCATCTGTGAAGACGGGGATTTCGATCTATGCCCTCAGTGCGTAAACTCGGGGGTCTCGTGTCAGTCTGGGGACCACTGGTTGATCAAGCGTGTTGTCCAAGATGGCATCGTTACTAACAGCACTACTGAACGAGTGGCTCCTCGCAAGCTTGAGGAACCAAGAGAGTCCAAGACGGTGTCAGAAACTCTGTCTGAGCTCGCTCCCGAGAAGGCCCCAGAGCCTATTCCAGCTGACGCTGAAAAGTACCCTCTCCAACCTGTGGAGCGGATCTGCAACGCTTGTCTCAAGGGTGAGTCGCTTATCGTCATATGCGGTTTCCATTGTTGCTCATTCTCGGCAGATTTCGACGAAACCAAGATGGTCACATGCACTGACTGCGACGACTATGATCTTTGCATGACCTGCCTTCTGAAAGACGCACACGGCCATCATCCGGCCCATCGCTTCTCCCTCCTTCACGACCGAGACTTCTGCCTGAAGAGTCTCGTGCAGTCGCGTTGCAGCCCTGGCCGCCGTCACCAGCACGCAGCGATCTGTGACGGTTGTGAAAAGGTATGATCAACCAACTGTTGAATTGAGGTTTCTTGCAAGCTAATATACTCTCAGCGCATCTTGGGAGTTCGTCACAAGTGTCTGACCTGCCCCGACTGGGACTACTGCTCGGAATGTGTTGGCAATGCCGCGCAAAGCCACCCAGGACATCGCTTTGCACCCCTCTATGAGGCCATCTCTGAGCCGCTGCAGCACCATGAGGTTCACTATGGCATCTACTGCGATGGGCCACTGTGCAAGGACAAGCCGTTCCCCCGCTACATTACCGGAGTTCGGTACAAGTGCTCTGTGTGCCATGATACTGATTTCTGCGCCAAGTGCGAAGCCCTACCGACCAACACCCATAATCGTACCCATCCATTGCTGATGCTCAAGACACCGGTGCGCGGCGTTACTATCAGCAACTCCGTGACTGAGAACGGGCTCGGCGGACCCGTCATCCTTGCGGGTGACCAAGTCAAGAGATCTACCTCCGCACAAGCCAATATTCCAGCTGAAGCTGAAAAGCCTTCCGAGGCGCCATGCAGCGAGGAAGAAGCAGCTGTGAAGCAAAAGGAAATCGTGGAGCCATCTCCAGCAGCAGCCGAAAAGGCGCAACCCAAGGTGTATGAGATGCCAACTGCCGATCCAGCTTCCAGCTATCAAGCTTTCTTTATCCGTGACACTGTTCATGACGGCACCGTCATGTTGCCAAACAAGGTATTCCAGCAGACATGGACACTCTACAACCCTGGACCACTTGCATGGCCCGCTGGAAGTGACGTGCGCTTTGTGGGCGGTGATTCCATGTTCAACGTGGACACCAATCGCCCCTTGAGCCTTGATTCAGTCTCCGCCGCCATGGAGAGCAACAAGCTCCTCGAACCCTTGGAGCCTGGCCAAAGCGCCGATTTCACTGTGACTCTGAAGGCCCCGAGCCGGGTCGGTACTGCCATCTCGTATTGGCGCTTGAAGCTCACCAATGGCATGCCCTTCGGTCATAGACTTTGGTGTGATATTCAGGTACGCGACCACATGGCTACGTCCACCAAGCTGGAGCCTGTAGAGGAGGCTCCTCGCGAACCTGAGCAACAGGTAGAGGCGCCCCCGGTCGATGACACTGAACGCACGGGGAGTCAAATGATCTTCCCTACCCTGGACAAGGAGTCACCGGTCGGGAGCACTCACCAGGCAATGATTGCAGCTCCTTTGACTGCCCCTTCCGTGTCCAATCCGTCTGAACAAGATGTTCTGGAGGATGTGGAGAGTTTGACCTTGGACGATGCCAACACCGAGACCGGGTTCCTGACCGACGAAGAGTACGATGTCCTGGATGCCAGCGACCAAGACTACTTGGAAGCCCAATCGCAGGTCTAATGTCAGTGTCTGCATGCTTTGGGCCTGCTAGCGAGGCCCTTGTTTTTACCTCGACCATATGGGCGTAATGGGCGGGAACGGCGAAGGATGCATGGATCAAACTTCTCATCTCTCTTCAATATTATTGTCAAGCCAATAATTTGATGTGTTTTCTATATCTGCCTCGAGACTTAAGGCTAGGGATCGGTGAGCTTGACCATCATCCCCAATCATCCTCCGGGTTGAAAGACGTGCCAAAACAATCACGCGCAATGAGGCGATGCTGCAACATTTTTGGGAATTTGATTATTTCAAAGGGGCTATTCAAAGGGGCTATTCAAAGAATGAACGGAATGGAACAACCGGGGTTACTCTTCTCATTTGCTGTGTTTATTTGTGCTCAGTCTTATTAACAAGATAATTTCTCCAACTGTCGCCTCAAATGTTGTAGTCATGGAATCTCCTTCTGTCGACACTGGCATCGTTCGACGATAACCAAGCTCATGGCTCCCTAGATATCGAGACTGTGAAGCTGTACTCGGTTCTGTCCGGCAATTCAACCCGTTTTGTTGGGCTGTGAGCCTCGGTCAAACTCCTCCCCCGCCACAGTTAGCTATTACTGGGGTACTTTGACTCCATACTCCCTCCATAGCTCCAACGACGATCTTCGGTTTCTCCTCTCCCCTCTCTGATGAAGATCCATTTATCCATGACTGACCGACCAATCGAAAGACCCCCAATCCACGGATCTATCCAGAATGCGGCCATGTTAGCACTCATCACTGCGGAGTAGG
The DNA here is from genome assembly GCF_002237265.1 of Aspergillus thermomutatus. Lineage (NCBI taxonomy): Eukaryota > Fungi > Ascomycota > Eurotiomycetes > Eurotiales > Aspergillaceae > Aspergillus > Aspergillus thermomutatus. The sequence goes on along the minus strand of NW_020798181.1, from coordinate 52,427 downwards.
TGATACGGAGTACTGGTCCCTCCTGCTCCTGCCCCTGCCCCCGCCCTCCTGCAGTGTGAACAGGCAGAGCTATCACATTCTCAGTTATGGTCTCTTTTCTCCTCCTCGTTGTCTGCTTGCATCCTCCCATTTCATGAGAGAAAAGACAGACACGAACCTTATCACAACCATCTGTCTGCTCACAATATCCAAAGATCTAACCAACAGGCAAACCAGTACGGAGAAAAGCGACAACGAGACCGTGTCGTTACACCATGGCAGGCTCCGTTAGTATTGCTCTTCTTGCCGTGCTGACCGCAACTCTGTATGGCCCTGTGTATCGGCAGCTCACCAACCTGGGGGTCTTCCGGCATCCCGCGCCTCTGGTGATTGTTGAAGGACAGGGTTACCACAAGATTGCCGATACGATGCAATGCGAGGATATGCATTACTGGCAGCCTACGAACAAAATATTTGCAGCATGTGAGGATTCGGTCTTGCCTCGCTTCAAGTGGTTCCCTCCGTTGGCGAACCTTGAGCAACCGGCTATCCCATCTACCGGCTCACTTCATGTCATTGATCCCAAGGTACTGCTCTCTTCCTGTCAAATAGGCTTGGGTTATCACGTTGACCTGTTGGTTAGACAATGGAGTCAACCCGGCTGGCATTTGAGAATTTCTCAGGTCCATTTGTGACCCATGGAATCGACGTCATCGAGGACCCGGAGAATCCCAATGCTGTGTATATCTTTGCTGTGAACCATCTGCCGAATCCGGAATTTACACAGGCCGGGAAAGATATTCCTAAGGCGCGATCTCAAGTCGAGCTCTTCCACCATGTTTTGGAATCGAGCACTGCCGAACATGTTCGTTCCATTCGTCACCCGTTGATCGCTACACCCAACGACATATATGCAGAGAGTCCGAACTCTTTCTACGCGACCAATGATCATTACTACCGGGAGGGATACAAACGCATGATTGAGGATCTTGTCCCCGCAGCCAAGTGGTCGAGCATCATCCAGGTACAGATCCACGATCTGAAGTCGAAGGACGCAGACAAAGGTATCGACGCCACGGTGGCTTTGACAGGGTTACACAACAATAATGGACTTGGCCATGGTAAATCTAAGGACGAGATGCTCATCGTCAGTTGCATGGGAGGAACTCTGTATCGCGCTCGTCCAAACAGTGGCAACCACACGATATCTATCTTCGATGAGATTCATCCAGGGGGCCAAATTGACAATCCCACTTACTACTCGGATCCGTATCGTACTGCTGCAGACGATGCCAGCGGTTACGTTGTGGCGGGAATGACGCGTCCGATTGATCTGCCGAAACACCACGCTGATCCGAACGGTAAAGATGGAGCCATTGTATGGCATGTGCGGCCTAAACCAGGCACGAACGGGGATGGAGAGGAATCCACCGAGTGGGAGTCGCGCGTTCTTTTCGAGGATGATGGCACTCTCATCCGGACTGCAAGCACGGCGCTCTTGGTTCCCATTGCAACTGAACCTGGAGAGGGAAAGAAAGCATGGTTGTTTGTGACCGGGTTCGTCTCAGAGAGCGTTATTGCCATTGAGGTTGACCTTTGAAGCAAGTCTTGTCTACATCGATAACTCAGAATTATCCCTGGTGTTGATGACCAGAATGATAGTCATAGGTGACAGTACATCTGCATCCCTAAACGTAGCGAGACTTCGCAATAGCTTTCAAAGTAATACGTAACATAGGTCGGTCGTAATCTAAGATCTCATAGCCTAGAGAAGTTATTGTCGACGTGATGATGAATGATGCCTTGCAGCCGTGGTGCCTGAACAATATTCTGCCTTATGCCTGAGGCACCCATTGTTTCCATCTGTCAACATTCGGATCGTCACCGTCTGTAGGATCTCAAGCACTTCAATATTTTCGCCACTTCCTTCCTCAATCCTGTCAGCATGCCTCTCCTCTGAGATGCTTTAATGATGCCATCCACCTTTTCAACTCACACAGCCCTGCGGACGCGGGGCAATTGCCCAGCCATCACCTCCATGGCATCATCCCTGGTTCAGCACCGACAGCTCCGGTATCAACCTGCCGCCATTCGCAATTGCTATAGCCTTTTGACTCGCGGCTACGCCAGCCCATCATCCTCCCCGAAATCACATACGCGACCCCCGTCGTCTGCCCAGCCGGCTCCCCCCATTGTTCCGTCCACCTCTTCAACGGCGACCACCTCTCTCGCCAACGATGTCAACCCTCCCCCGAGCACCCGGCCAGCAGACCTCAACCTCCCAGAGCCTGTGTCAGCGTCCGCCGGACCGGCCGACAAGCTGAAACGCTACGTCGCGCTGGGCCGCGCCTACCTCTCCTTCTACAAGACGGGCCTCAAAAACGTCTACCACAACTACCGCGCCTCGCTCCCCCTCCGCCGCTCTCTGGGTCTACCCGCCTACCTCCCCATCTCGCCTCCCCCAGCACCCTCCACCACCTCCTCGTCCAAGCCCAACAGCACGGCCACACCCTTCCGCGCAGCCGTGCAACCCCAACGCCTCAGCCGCGCCAACTTCCAGCTCGTCCGCCGCGCCGCCTACGACGTCCGCCGCATGATCCCCTTCACCCTCATCCTGATCGTCTGCGGCGAGATGACCCCGCTCGCCGTCCTGGCCCTCGGCAACGCCGTCACCCCTTTCACCTGCCGCGTCCCCCAGCAGATCAAGAAGGAGCGGCTGCAGCGCGCGGCCCGGAAACGCGCCGCCCTCGCCGCCCACCAGGCGCAGTCGCGAGGCTCCGTGACGGGCCCCGCGGCCGGCTCGGACGCCGAGCTCGAGCTGTTGTCGCGCGACTTTGCACACCCGGTCTGGGTCGAGCATGCCTCGGCCGAGGAGATCCTGCGGGCGTGCGCGGCCTTGGGGCTTGTTCGGACGCATACCCGGCCCCCCGCGCTGGTGGCCTGGTTGTATCGGCCGCGACTGCGGCGGTATGTGGAGTACCTGGCGCTGGATGATGAGTTGATCCGGCAGGGGGGAGGGGTCCCGGCGATGGAGGCGGCGGAGGTCAGGATTGCGGTCGAGGAGCGAGGGGGCGTGGGCGTTGCGGACGGCAAGGAGGGTTGGGAGGCAGAGAGGGAGGAGAGACGGTGGTTGGAACGATGGCTGGAAAGGGCTTAAGGCTCGCAAGTGTATTTCTTAATGTATGGTTACTTGGGATTGAAGACCTCTGGCGCATGACATGGACTAGAAGTGAAGACGTCTTAGCGGTTCGTGATTATTCACAGATCGAATGACACACCCATGGTTCTCATGGCTTGATTGGTTTCTATGGAAAATAATTATCCGAGAACAAAGTTGTAGGTTAGAGTTGCCCATTAAGTGTCGTAACTTTTCGGCTGCTTCTGTTTCTTCCAGCCGTTTCGCCCAGAAAACACGTGTGTTATACTGTACACTCATCATGAATAAGTCACATCCATTGCGCCGGTAAAGCATCCCACTTCGTGCCCAAACCCAGCCAATTCGAATTAAATAACGTAGTCGTTATATATAGCCGATCCACGCCTGTGCCTGCTGAAAAATCCATCCCCTGGTTGAAAGACCATCCGCTGGTAAGACCAGCGCACAAAAGTCAAGAAAACGAAACCAGTCAGAACGCTTGAAATCGAGGTTCGTCATAAACGCGTGAGATAAGAACAAACTGTAAGCAGAAGTAGTCTAAGTGGCTCGGATTTTCTGCGACGCAGCCTGTGCCGCGTTGCGGACCTGCTTGGCCCAGCGCAGACCACAGCTGTTGCAAAGATCGCGGTTACCACTGGGACCTCGACGCCATTCCGGCGTGGTCCGGGTCTGGCACATCGCGCAGCTCTTTTCGACGGGAACAGTGCTCTGCTTCCTCTTACGCTTCTTCCTCCGCGCAAGAAGGCGCTGAACCTCGTCGGACAGAATACGATTCTGTTTCTCCAGTTCGCGGAGCTCAAATTGCCAGCTCGAACCGCGTGTCGGGTTCAACTCGGTGAAGAGCATCGGTTCGCCAACAGTCGGCACGTATTGATTACCGGATGGCAACGAGTTGGAGCCCCCCAGTGCCGACATGTCGTACGTCGGTTGGTCCGCCGCAGTGCCGTCTCCCCTTCCAATCACGCTCGTGTCCCCGGAAAGCGCAGCGGTGATATCCGCAGGTGCAACATCTTCCGTCCCGGAAGCAGTCTGCGGTGATTTGGGAAAGCGCAGCTGCGCGACCAAGAATGAAGGTTTCTCCCCTGCCTTGGTGTCTCCAGGGTACAAGGTGGTCTGGGCCTGCAACATGTGACCCTTCTTGTGCCGGATTTTATGGTTAAAGCTCGTCTGCTGGCCAGTCCGAGCCACCTCCAAAGCCTGTTGAGCGTCCAGCCGGGCATCGACTGAGATCAGGTCCTGAATACTTTTACCGACCAGATCATCGGGCACTCGGCCGAGCACTGGCCGAGCCTTTGAGGACATGAAGAGAATGATGCCAGAGATCGAGAGCTTGGCCCACAGATCGTTCTCGGCTAACCCGCCGTCGCCAATCTTTGCGATCTGGTCCAGGTGATAGACGGGGCAGACCCGGCCGGTCATCACCATATATTGCCGGCCGCGCTCGCCGATGTGCCACGAGCCGTGACTTTCGAACCACACGTACCCGCTGTACTTTGTCCGGATCCGGTACATCACACTGACTGGGTCAGAGTTGGTGCAGGATCGGAGGTCGCGTATGACAGGACCGATATCGCTGGGATGGCAGATCGTCGAGAGTGTCTTGCCTATCAACTCGTATGATTCGTACTCGAGGGCCTTCCGACAGGACGGAGATAGGTACAAAAATTCACCGTCGAAAGAGAGCACGTGAATGACGTCATCGGTATTCTCGACGAGAACGCGGTCCAGATACTGCTGGTAGCTCTGGTCGGAAGTGCCCAAGTTGTCCAGTATCGTCGAGACCTGGTCGGGACCGAAGTAGGTGGCAAGGTCCGGATGCATCCGATAGATGTCCGGGGGCGGCACCACGTAATTAGGCAGTTGATTGCGCTGGTAGTTAATCATGTAAGTACCATCTGTCACATTTGGTCAGTCTAGGTCATCCAAGGCAAACGAGAGCATCTGAAACATACTTGGATTCCTTCTTGTGATGGCATCGGGCTTCTCCACGAGGTCGACCTGAAACCCGACGTAGAATCGGTAATCAGGTGAATTCCATCGGACAGGAATCATTGTGATTAGATTCATAAAGGGCTGGCCGCCCTTTCTGTAGTTAATGATGGTGGCCTGGATTTCTCCACGGTCCTCGATCGTAGACCGCAATCGAAATGCGGTACGCTGATCGACGAACTTCCGGGGCATGCCCTGCTGGACCAGACCAGTTGGGTCCTGAAGAAACCGACAGTTCTGGCCAACAATCTCCTCCTCAGTGTAACCGGTCAGCCGCACAAAGGCCTCCGATACATAAATGATAGGATTATCCTCCTGGTGGATGTCGCACAATGCAAATGCACATGACAAATCAACAGCGCCGATATTAATCTTGGGGTCGGGTCTTGAAACAACCTCAGCCTGGCTGAAGTTAGATTGTGCATATGGTATCACCCAAGCCGTCGGACTGGCAAGATGGAATGGACTTACCAGTATGCTCATCATATCAATGCCGCTGCTCGAATATATGCTGTTATAAGGAGTGACCTCACCCGTGCTCGCCGACTTGATGGAATCTGGGAATTTTTCCATGTCAGTCTATGTTCTATTTCACGTGCAACATGTAACACAGTAAGAAGAAGAAGAAGATGCACCTTTCATGGGCGATGGCCTCTTGGGCTGAATGTAACGGTGGGAAGAAACTTGTGTCGCAGGGGCTTGAAAATCCTGGCGTCGCCTGTGCGGTAACTGCTGGCTTCGTGACGATTCTGTCGATTTCGAAACGTTGGAGGATGATCTGTTGGCCATGGTCGTGGCTTCGGCCGTAGGGGTGGCATCAGCCGAGGATGTCCAGTAGGGGTTTCTGCTCGATGCATGCGCTTGCGAGGTAGAGTAGGATGCAGTTGGGTCTAGGCTCAGATTCTGGTTCTGAAACGAAGGACGCTGAGGCATCGGCTGCCTACTGAAGGTCTGTTCGAACATCGAGGAGGGTTGAGGATATACAGAAGAAGGGTCGTAGGCAAATGCACCTGCTGTGTCCAGTGCCATGGGCATGGAGCTCCCGATGCCAAAGAGCGGATCATACGCGAACAACGTGTTGGACAGTCGGTCGGCCAACTGCGCAGTGGTCGCGGGCAGACTGGACGAGGTAGAAGGGAGCAGCTCGTCGGCTGGCACGCTGCCCGACAGCATGTCTGATCCATGAGACTGGGAGAAAGGGAAGTCCCCCATTCGGAGGGGATCCGAAGGCGCAAAGGTCATCATCTCGGCGTTGGTACGATCAAAGGCAGGATGAGAGTTGTTGGACTGGCTACTCGAGGTCGAGGGAGCCATGGAGAATGGGGTAGTGCCGTAGTAGGCGTCATTATTGTAGTTGTTGGCCATCTCGAGTCGTGAGGCGACGTTCGATCGATTCGATGAGGGTTGTTCTGGCCAATGGGCGGATCGCATCTAACACAGCGGAGATGTCTTAAAGATAGCCCACGACGGTAGACATTCCTCCAGGGGGCAATGATTGGTAGGAAGGCCCCCTGTAAGTGAATCCAGAAGTTTCCGCCTGAGTCAAGAAGCCGAAGGTTCGACTGTACAGAGGAGTAGATATGGGATGATTAGAGTAGGAGGAGGTGAAACTGTGGAGTTGCTGGGAGTAGGCACTAAAAGCAGGAAGCGGAGTCCGACTCAGAAGAGGGGGCAGATGCAGTGAGACTGACTGGTTAGCAGATTCAGGGTATAATTAATAGCAAGAATGACTAAATGGATTGAAAACAAGCGACACCGCCGAATATTATTTACCTTGAAGGTCACAAACAGGAGGAGACTTGGCTATAGTAGTGACAGCACAGAAAGGAGGAGGAGGAGGAGAGGGAGGAGAGAAAAGATATGAAAGACGAAGAAACTCCAGAGCACCTAAGAGATGAAGCGACCGTCAAGACGAAATTATCATTGCTGGATGGACGGGAGTAGACTCCGTGCGATTTCATCGAATACGGAGCAATCCAGGAGATTGAGAGGCAAGTACATAGGATTCATTTTGTTGAAGCAATTTGGAGCATCAACTGAATCTATCCAATCTCCAATGGCCAGTCACTGATCAACTTGACGTATCGAATCCGAGCGTGACTGATCAATTGGGGACTGTGGAGGCAAAAGGGGCTCATTGCGCATGTACAGTAGTTATGGATAAATGCTGAGAGGAAACAAGATGTCGGAACTCTGGGGGAATCAATTGAGGCTGTAACCTACCGCAAGGACAGAGGATGTACTACAGCTGCACTCCATATCCATCTTCTTCTTGCACGATCAACCCCAGATTATCCATATCATCTTATTGAGTAGAATATAACAGCAATCCTTTTCCCCCTTAACATCGATATTATAGTTCTGATCCCTGATAAGATAGTGGAAATTGCAAATGGCCATCAAATACCGAAAGGGGCACCGTTGCGGCGTCGCGCCGTCTCTGGCGGCCTCTCCTTTTGATCGCTCGTCTCAGGAGTCAATGTCCCTGTATCTTGTTGGGCATATTGCAACAAAAGAAGCTTCAATGTGAATATTCACTCGGTTTCGGCTCTCGCTCAATCACCAACCTATAGAGTTCGCAATTGTAAACAAGCACATCTTCTACTGATACAGAAAAATCCTGCATCCATTTCAGCATACAATGCAAGACCCAATGGAAGACGAGCCAGACAAAATCTCCATTACGATCTGCGGCGATGGTGGATGCGGTATGTCTTTCCGTTTCCTTGCCAGTGAAGATTTCTGCGATTCTCTCGCTGTGACAGCTTCCACTGTCGACAAAGGTTGACACTGATCTGCCGTGGTTGTTAGGGAAATCGTCCATCACTTTGCGACTGGTGCGGAGCCAATGGGTCCACGAGTGAGTATATCCCCTTGCGAACAATCACAACGTGCAAGATAAAGGACTGACACATGGCGAACCAATCTCAAAAGATATGACCCTACCATCGGTAAAGCAGTACCCGTACCCTGGATTTCAATTCTCCTGTCGTCGTCGACGCGTGACTTTCTCTAACATCCATGGCGATTTCTCGGAGAACCAATAGAAGATTCATATTCGGTAACACGCGTGATCGATGGCCGTCCCTATTTCTTATCTATCACCGATACTGCCGGCCAGGAGGAGTATAGAGGGCTGTTTGCGCTGTCCAACCTGAGGTCGGACGCGTTTCTGCTCGTCTACGACATCACCAATGCATCGAGCTTAAGCGCATTGGATTACTTCATGGATCTGATTGATATCGAGGCTGAGCAACGCGCGGAAGACAATGCTCGCTTATTGAAGGAACTGGGGGACAGCGCACGCGGCGTGGAAGTCGGCATGCCTCCTCCAGTCAAGATCGTCGCTGGCAACAAGTGCGACCTCAAGGAGAGTCGCGTCGTCGGTGCTAGGGAGGGGCTGGAATATGCCCGCAAGCATGGTTGCGGGTTCATGGAGACAAGCGCGAGAGATATGGTGAACATTGAAGAGACATTTGCCCGTATGTAACTTCCATGTGAGACGACCTATTGATCTGACACGATCGCAGTCATCGTCCGTCGTGTTATCGAAGCTCGTCGACTACATTACGAGCAGAACCAGGCGACGGCGAATCCTGGTCAAGCCACGACGTCTGCAACTGCGCAACAACCTGCCGCACAGACGGCCGATGAGACGATTGCCGCTAAGCCATCCAAAGATGCGCGGTCGCGGCGCAGTCGTCTCTCAATCTTTGGAACTAAGAGCAGTAAGCGTGCTGCACCGAAGCCAGAAGCTCATACTGGCGAGTCCAACGGCGAAGCGATAGTATCGAAAGAGGAGCCCGGCAAACCAAATATATGGAGACGCCTGCTTTGCTGCTGATTTGACATCAATTATCGGTTCGAATGTATCATCATCAGATATCCTTCTTTTCTTTCTCTCTCTCTTCTTATCTTCTGTTTTCTTATTCCTAGGATCCACCTGTTTGACCGACGATGCTTTTCCATTCTTGATCGTGTATTCGTGATAAACTTCGTGGACATATTCCCGCCATTTCTTTGCAACTTTGTACAGTGTTGATAGGCCAAATGGACTTGATGATTGCGGCAATACAGCATCGTCACGAAAGAATGAAGTCAGCGTGGTAGATCAATCAATCAGCCTCGGCATAAGCAGCGGTAATCGCTTAAGACTAGGGAGTCAAGCTTATTCCCTGTGTGACTGTCATGCAACTCGAGCGATTTCCACCCACGGTGGGTCAACGGTGGTTCCATTCGAAATAGGTCGACCTACATAGAGTTGAGGGGACGAGATATGCACCTTGAGTCCAGCCAATTATGGTCTCTGTTCATCATAAACTATCTGACATCAACGTTCGATAAGATAATTGTAAAGCGATAGTCGCATGAGTAAGGCCAGCGAGGTCAGTGGCAATTGAATAACAGGATACGCACATGATGAGATATCAAAGAGAAGATGTCCGAATCATTGATCATCAATGATTGCAAGCTTAAACTCTATCTCATGGATATCATGGACATGTGGCGCAAACATGAAGTCAGCACTCAGCACTCGGTAGTTTAGTAGGTGTAGAGTACTCCGTAAGAGATTCATTCTAGTGATGAATGAATGGGTCACCAGATGCAATGGGCTGTTTCTAAATTCTAAGTAGGTTCTAGGTTGGTCCTCTACGGAGTACCTTCAAAATACTGAATAATCCTATGCTCATAGTTCATGGACTGTAAGGGGCATTGGCGAATCATCATTATCGGTCATGACATGATCTGTGATGGGACTCCCATGTCAACGTCATTGACTGGAGATAACACGGCTTTGATTCCCGTGAGAAAGAACTAGATGGGCAATAGAACAATAATAGAATGGAACATATCATGATTAGGTAGAGGTCAAGCTAGAAGAAACCTCGGGGAGAAGGTTGATTGATCATCAGAGGTCTCATGCATGATTTAACCCCATGTTTCGTACATTGTGTAATAATATCATACTTTCAAATTGTGCTCGCAATGAAGTACATACTACAACGGACTACAGAGTCCTTACAGGGATTAGAGCCGGTCTGCCGCTAAGCTTTTAATGAGGAGAGGAGTAGTATCCGAATAATAATAATATCCAGCTGAGAACTCGTGACTCTGAACCGATGATTCAGCGGAAGACACATAGTATTAGTTCGTTAACTAATGCTGATCGCCGAGTGAAGACGATCGGCAGCCATGTGCCGCGAAGAATACTCGAGAAAAAGAACCCGCTTATGTGCACTTGTAGATAATAATGTTGTTATGTTTATGCATCCATTATTATCCATATGAGAGCCTGCGAGGTACCTACGAAGATAGCATGCTGCAATATTGATACAAGAGCGCTTGATGTACCTAAGGTAGTACTATGATCATGACACAGTCAAGCATCATCATGATCGGTAAACTGATCCTGTCTCCTTTTACAACAGGACTCAAAGTCGATTTATTTCCTGACACTTGCTTTCTGCACCATTGTTATCTGATAATAGTGCTGATGATCAGCCAGTCACGGATATACGGGATTGCTTTTACTATGCAACTTCCGAAAACTTTGTCTGACTACTAAGAGAGGGAAAAAAAAAAAAAAAAAAAAAGAGAGAGAGACGAGCAAATTCCTGTAAGAGGAAATTTGAAATCAAGGAAACATTTGCCCGTGACATCTCCGAGGCCCGATTCAAGTCTCCGGTTCCGAATACTGTATCATAAACGGTTACCGGCTGTCTTGTACCAGAAATTTCTGCTGTGTAAGGTAAGGCGTATCAGCACTACATTCCATATTCCTCGCACCAAGTTTTCCTAGCTTGATTGCTCATGTAGATGAAGGTGCAGAATAGCTTTGGTCATTCTAAGTGTTTTGATGCCTGAATCAAATATCAATACTGAGGCAAGTGTGAATAGTACTTAGCATGCATGGATGGCTACTCTGTACAAGACTTTGCACAATACATAATACAACAACCTTGGACGTTCCCGAGCCACATCTACCTGGTAATACCAGTACTGCAAAGTTCAAGGATCCCGAACACAACTAGCCTAGATCCATTTTTCCCTCTTTGGGCATACTGGGCCCTGCTGGGTCTCTTGGTCCTTGGAGTCTTGGGCAATGCGTCAATTAGAACGGATACAACTAACTAGATACTCCTGGAGATGCTCGATGCAGCTTCGGGATGATTACTGGTACCTTCGAAGCTAATAGGTAGGTAATCACAAAAAGTAAATATTACTCATTCCCTTAGAATTTTCGAATAACCAAGAAATATCTCAAGGAAATATTAATCATAATATCCCTAATAATAATAATCATCATCAGAATCTAGTTAAAAGCTGTCGGTCCTCCCTCCTTCATAGCTCTTCTACTCGATTAGTATACTACCCTACCCTACCCTACTTACTACTACTCTACCTTGGAAACCCGACCTAAGGCCTCGGTGGATAACTACCTATAACCAGCAACTCCAGAACCTTGGGTGATAATCCGCTGCCGTCTGATCGCTGCAACCTTTGCTGGCACTCCTTGGGTCCATCCAGTTCTGTCCATTACTCCATTACATCTTCATTTCTCTGTCGGCTGTTGGGACTGGCTCGTGGGCTCAACTATTGTCCGTTTACTTAAGCTCTCCACCCCCCATTCGCCCAGTTCGTTATATCATCGATCGACCTTGACCGTCCTTTCACCCCTCAACCATTGCTGTCGTTTTACGTCCCCCCCGGAGTAGGGGTTCAAAAAAAGCCGGAGATAGTTCCCTCCGATCGTCTGGATTGGTGTTGCCTACAATCACACACGCCTTCGTTGGTGTTCAACGGCATCTTACTTTAGTTGATACTTCCTCTATCACATAATGACGGCACGTCAATCGTCACCCACATCGGACCACTCACATTCGGACAGCAATGTTCGCAAGAGGGTGTGTAAGGCGTGCGATCGATGTAGATTGAAGAAATCAAAGGTAAGCAGGCCACGGTCCAGAAGCAAGTATCAGCGCGCTCTGAAGCGCTGACCCGGTGCAGTGTGACGGCGCCAATCCATGTGGACGGTGTAGGGCAGACAATGCCATCTGCGTCTTCGGCGAGAGGAAGAAGGCCCATGATAAAGTGTACCCCAAGGGGTGAGCTTGCACCTTTGGCAATTCTTTGGATTTTATGCATGCGGGGGATGGTCGAACAGCAACATGCTAACGTATGTCTCGCTTATCAGGTATGTTGAGATGCTGGAGCAGCAACAAGCTTGGCTGGTGTATGGTCTTCAGGAACTATATCGACGCTCCAGCGAGGGTGAAGGCTGGCCGGGAGAGCCGTTGAAATGCGAAGCAAACGGCCACCCTCTGACGCATGATCTGCTCACACGGCTTGGCGCTCTGGATCAGACTAAAGGCGAACGCTTCGAGGAGAACACCGAGGTCATGCAGCAGGAATTGTGGAAGCAGAATGCGGGCCACATGCAACGCCAGGATTCATCCGACGGGAGTTCAGAGAGTGCGCATTCGCCCATCACCACCTCGCGCTTCGCCGACGCCTTCTCGCGACATCAACTTCCTCCCACGCCTCCAAATCTTAGCCCGGCATCACGTAGCCAGGCACCGACGATCAAGCCTGAACCCCAGATGGCTCCTCACAATCCCGCTTACATTGCCCCCTTGTCGATGCAGGGGGTAGTGAATCCCATCGCCTTGCAGGGCCCGCCGCAATGGCCTACCAGCAGCTTCGGAACATTTGACGAAATGGACATGATGGGGCCTTCCGACTTTACAAGTCTTTCATTCGATGATCAATTATCGTCACCGATGTTCAACCGACAGATTCCAATAAACTGCATGACATCGGCCTCGTTCATGGATACGAAGAGTGACTACGAGGATTTCAATCAATTTCTGAATCCGAATCCAACAGAGATAACGTCCATCTGATTCAACTTTGGGTCGCGTACTGTACAGTGCCTTTTCTTTTTCTTCATCTCATTTCTAGTCTGTGCTATGTCTACTGTGGGGCGGTTGAGTGTTTCAGGGCTCAGCATTCGGTCGCCCAATGGTGTTTGGCGTTGGGTATAAAACAACAGGAGGTCTTGGATAATGGAACGTTTAATGGGGGCGTTTGAAGATCATTTTTCATTCACTTTTACATGCATATCATGTTTGTTCATTTGTTTCGGTGTTTGACTGGGGCTTTCCATGCCTATCAGTGTTACACCATAGTGAGCGAATCGAACTTGATACAACAATGATCACTCCTCTCCTCAACATCACCCACCCTTTTTTTTTTTCTTTTTTGCTGATACTACCAACGCCATGACTGTCTCATCATTAGATCATGGATCATGGGAGAATGATTGGACGACGGTGCAGATGAGGCACTGAAAGTGCAGAGTGACGTTGAGACATGCATGACTAATCAGGCAGAGAACGACGTCATGAATCGCCGCATACGGGGACTCTCAGTTAGGTCGATGATAATGATATTATTACTCCGTACTATTATTTCCGTTCGGCGAACTCCAAACTTAGCTATCCATTTTTCTTTTGGACTGATCAATCAAAGCCCGCATTGGCAGTTCTCCGAGGCCAGAGTTCGTCGGCGTCTTCCTAGTCGTCTCGTCTTTGACGTTGGAAGGTTTGAAATTCAAGGTTTTGCTGTCTGTATGTATGTCGTAGTCCTTGGGTTATCTACGAGTAATATGGTTCCATTTGCAATGGAGAAATCATGGTTCCTAATAATTTGATCCATGAGTCAGTATTTGATATTCAAACGGACATTCAATCATATTATGATTATGGTTTAATGAAGTGTCAAAACTCAAGGGAAAAAAAAAGAAAAGGAAAAAAAGAGACCGAGATGCCGACCTGCCGACCTGCCGACCTAGCTTTTAGAGTTGGTGGCTCGTTCCCAGTTCCCGATTTCCCATCGGAACTTGGCACCTGTTTTAGGGATCGTGACTCCATCAGTCCACATTGAGGATTTTTCACTTGCTGAGTTCTGGAGTTGCTGCTCCTCTGTGAAAGATATTAGTACCTATTCTTTTCTCCGTAAGACGGCGAAATCCTGGAATGGATAGGTCAGCCCTTTTTTCTCTGCTTGTGAAAAGCTGCTGTCCCCACGAGGGCTCAATTCTCAAGGTTGTCACCATCAGATGCAAGGATTATCACTATGTGATCACGCTGCTGATATCATATTGACTTGGAGACTGCATACTGATACAAAGTACTACAGAGAACCTAAGTCTTGTCCATCGACTGGTTCGTACCTTACCTTACCACTCGTCTCCGTCACTGGCCTTTGCTTTGTAATCGAACCTCGGCTCTCACTAACTAAGCAATATAGCAGCAATTAGTCACGGGTGATGCTGAGCAGAGGCTTTGAAAATGCTCTTCTAACTACGTATTCCGTAATAATCTAGAAACCTAGAAGCAGAGAGACCAAGGTTTTGCTAGTTGCTACAGCTGATAGCCATATAGCTAGCCACTGGTAGCTTTACTTTCCATCATCCCACCCCTCATCCAGGCGAGAAAGACTCTTGGATTCGAAAAGTTAGTGTAGCTTCCCTCGAATTCGGTCACCATCATTTCAGACGTCCGAGTCTAGGCCATTCGCATTCGTAGATAGTACTTAGTATTTTCTCCCAAGCTGACAGGTTCGGATTTCGGAACTTCGGGGTTAGACGCTCTCCGTGATCACCGACCCGTGCTGATGCTTGAATAGATACTAGATACATACCAAGGGTGTTGTTCAAGTACCTTAGACGTTGGGGACCTTAGTTCTTACGTACAAGCGTAACAGCCGACATCTTGAGAGAACAATTCTAGGTAGATATATGCTGTACTGCAATACCACAGAATGCTCTACTCAACGAGGATTAGCCTCGGACGGATTGTTTGAGGCTCATATCGGATATCCCAGCGCGGGAGGGCACTACTCTATAAGACGAGATCTACGTCCATGCGCCCAATATTCCGATGAGTTCAGCTGTCGTCAATGTCATGGCAAAAGATTCCCTCAGAATGTGGCAGTTCTGCCTCAGGCATCGACCCCGGAAATCTACCGAATTAGGCAGAGCATCAGCTATCAAACATCTTTAGCCTAAAGCTGCCCCTCATCGACAAAACCATCAACTCATATTACCCTTTATACGTCCATCCGCAACTTGCAATGGGTACTATGCCTATTTAGCCGTCGAAAATAAGGACAACTAGACAAGTAGACATCAGAGATGATGAAAACAGCTCCAGTGCTTTTTCCGGTCCTGCCACTGCATGCGGGGGGTTACGTATTTACTGCTGGGACATCTGCCCCTCCTCCATGTCACATCAGTTTTCTGCAACGCCTCGCATATCCTGATTGACCACTCAACCGCATTATCGTCCAGTCCATTCCCACCCAGTAGCAAAATCCCAAGCAGGATAGGAAGACGAGCATCATGTCCGGAGAATCTGAATTCGCCTTTCTGCCTCTCGGAGCCATCATCCAGGAGTTCCGTGTCGGAGGGAAGAACCTCGTTCTCGGTTTCAACACTCAGGAGCAATATGTCAAATACAACTCGCCTCACTTTGGCGAAACGATAGGTCGCGTGGCCAACAGAATCAAGGATGCCGAGATCCACAACCTGAATGGCCGGAACTACACCCTCGCCAAAAACGACGGGCCCAACTCACTACATGGCGGGGTGAAAGGCTGGGGCAAGTGCGTCTTTGACGGCCCGCAGTCCGTGAAGCGCGATGGCAAGGATGCCCTACTGTTCAAGTACCTCAGCAAGGACGGCGAGGAAGGCTACCCCGGCACAGTGGAAGTGCGAGTCTGGTACACGGCCAGCAAGGAGGACTCCAAGACAGTCCTGACTACCGAGTATGAGGTTGAGTTTGTGGGCGACGGGTCTGAGGAGACGGTTGTCAACATGACCAACCATAGGTAAGTTTGCAGTTGCACGCTGGGGAACGTCGGGGTATTCTCTATCATAGCGCAATAGCTGATGCGAGATGGGACGCTCCTCTCGGGTGTAGTTATTTCAACCTTGGCAATGGCCCTACCATCGAAGGCACCAAGGCCCAATTGTCCACCGTCGACTACCTGCCCCTCGACTCCACCGGTATCCCGCTTGGCACCATCGACAAATTCCCTCTGGACGTGTCCAAGCCATTCGTCCTCGGCGCGTCCGAGCCCGACATTGACGATGTGTTCCTGATGGAGACCGATGCGTCCAAGGTCGTTCTGGATACGCGCCGTCGGCCCCTGAAACTGCTGGCGCAGTTCAGCCACCCGGACACGGGCCTGCACCTGGAGGTACACAGCACCGAGCCCGCGTTCCAGTTCTACACGGGCAAACACATCGACGTGCCCGCGGTGGACGGACTGCCACAGCGCGTGGCTAGAGCGGGCTTCTGCGTGGAGCCTAGCCGATATGTCAATGCGCCCAACGAGCCGGCATGGCGGCCGATGGTGATTTTGAAAAGGGGACAGCTCTTCGGATGCAAGACCGTGTACAAGGCTTGGAAGGCATGATGAGCGTTGTCAAGTTTTCCATTGTCTGTAGTCAGTCTGAGAGGGACATTATGGCATGCCTTGTATCTCGGCTACGGCTCAAAATTGACTTGATCAGATTTCCCTTTTTGTGTCCTTGATTCGGTAACTCGGTACTCCGTAGTGCTAGTTTGTGTGCGATTTTCGCCAGTTTTCGTGACCCGCGGGCCCCGCCAGCATCATCCGATCCAGCTGGCAGCTACAATGCGATGTGCCGATTATCCTTATCTCCGTGATATGTATCCGAGAGAGACCCTGTCCCTATTGAATGTAAACGGAATGGATTTGTGGTTTCCACTTGGGACGACCCGGAGACCAAGCCCATTCTAGAAATAATGCGAAAAAGTTCGATGGTCCATGACACAGTCGGATCCACCCAGCTTGATCGAGACAAAGGTGTGGCGTCTGTCAGGCCATCTGACGAGCTGAGCCTGCTGAGGTTGAGAATAATGCCGCGGAAGACGGTCATCTACGGAGTACGGACATGGTTCTAAACGGTAGGTGTAAAATGGCTCATTTTCCTTTCCGTTCCTGGGATGCCAAGAGCTTCTCGAAGCCTACTATGGTTCTTCTAGCGCGCAGTGATCGTCCATGATGATCTTGCTCCATGAGAACATTTGGACTGTGCTATTCTCTTCAATAGACCACACTCTCGGCAAACTGATGCAATGGTAGATTGCGAGGAGTTGACTGGCGTACCAATTCAGAGGGACAGATCATAAAGATGGCGATCAGGTAGATTAGAAATTATTAGTAGTGAGAAGGACTTGGTCATTCAAGTATATTTAAGGTAGTCATGGAACCTGTGCCATCCTACTTACATTATTCAGCTGTGAGAGCCTCGATGTGGTCTTGAAGTCAGAAATACCTATTACCTAGTGGAAATTTGAATTTCAAATGTGTATTGCGCATACCTTGACAGTAATTAATGGTATGGTAGACATAATGTCATCTCATTTCAGTATTGTGGCGTAATTGATACCATCACTGCATACGCCGTCTGGCACGGAACTGAGGCTGCCGTGTATTCTTTTCAAGACACGCCTGTACTGGGTAAGATTGGCGGACTCGGAACGGAGACTTTCACCTTCCCGTGACGCTTGGCATTTCTACTGCTCAAGATGGAGGAGTCAACTGGAACTACTTCAGGAGGCGCAGGTTAGGTTGATGTTGCAAGTCGCAATGATATGTCTTCTTGGCCTGGAGAGTTTGTCCAGTCGTCGACAGTCCAGACTCCCCAGTCAAAGCTGAACGAGCGGAGACCATTACCACCTATTTTTGTACTCTACTCCGTGCTGTGTATCTTGTCATGGGGCATGCTTCTTTGACTCTCTCCAGAGGACATATGCAAGCCTTTTGGATGTGTTCAGCCTGATCACGTCAGCCATCACTGTAGCTGTCCATGACATAACACGGAGATATCAATCTGGAGATCTGGTCAGCAACTGATCATATGTCCGACCTAAGTCCGCCAGGTCACAGAAGTCGAACAGCCAGGCGCGGCGTGGCACCGCATATCTGGAGCCTCGACCGATAAGGTTTGGTATTCGAAGCGCAAGGAGGCTGTGTAGTGTGTATGTACGATGTTCTGAGGTTTGTTCGATGTCTAGTCTACTAGTAGTGGATGAAATCATTTAAACCAGCATTGACTTTGAGCCTGGTTCGCTTGCACTATTACCCCACACATTGTTTCTCAACTGATAGTCTATGTTGACTCCATATGCAATACAGCTAACCGTGGGCTAGTTCTAACTACCAGATCACCAAGCAGATGAGCTGTACTTCTATACCGATACCCCGAGTTGCTCGAGATAGTGACCCGCGAAGATGGTACGAGCGCGACAACGTGCATATGAGGCTGGCAGCTTGTCGCAGCCTCGCAGACCAGACTCGCCCTCTCGTAGCGAATACGAATCATAAGCAAGGCACAAGAAGATCCAAGGTCAAGACTTTGAACAACAACTGTATGCTGCTGCCTAAAGCAGCGGATCGATCAACCCCTGAGTCTTTCTAAGCGCGGATAAGTACCTCAATCAGGAGCTCAGTCGTGGCTGTGTTCTTGGGAGTTGGGCCCCCTGATTCCTGACTCCAAAGTGTCTTTGAGTTTCAATGTCAATCCCGCTCTGATCGTATTCGTACTGATCTCATTTGTCCATCGTGTTCGTCTTCGGCTTGGTCTTTGGTTGACTTGTTAGCTTTCACGATGTTTACAGATTAGTTGACCTGACGATACATACCTTGTGCTTTTTCTTTGCCAAAGTGATTACTTCAAACCTGTATGGAGCCGATGTGTCAGTTTTACCTAATTAGTCCAAAGGAGCACTTTTTTACCCAAATCCAGTCTTGTCCTCGTCGTAAAGTGCTATTGGAATTGTTGCAAGGTCATGTGATGATATACCGATGGCAGAGGATCCTTCCGATCCCAGCCGATCCACGTGATGCGCCCCGGATGTTGCCGATGCCCCGCGTGGGGTTGATCCGATAGCAAGACACGTCTATGCTCGATAAACGTCTTTCTGGGGATGCCTTTCTCTTGCAAATAGCAGCTCTCTGTCTATATCTGTGCCAATTGCACTGCAGGGTTCTTGTACCACTGGACAGCCATCTTAATCGGCCTTATCGAACCGAGTTCAGTGATCAAGGTCTGCGATTCAACCGCACCTTTCTACAGCGATATCAAGATGGCATCAGTCTACGGAGATCTTCGGCATTTGCTACCGAGCAGCTACAAACGGCTCATCACCGCTTGGTTGGAGGAGGATTGCCCCAGCTTCGACTATGGTGGGTTTGTCGTCGGTGAGTCGGAGGGCGAGGCGAGATTACTGGGGAAGAGCAAGGTACGCTGCCTGGAGATGCAATCTGATAGTAGAGAATCCTAGACGCTCACTCATACCAGGGTATCGTCGCAGGTGTACCCTTTTTCGACGAGGTCTTTTCCCAATTGGGCTGCACGTACGTCGCTCGACAACCCCCCCAGCGGACAGAACAAGCTGACGTTTGATGCTCCCCAGAGTCGAATGGCACGTCAAGGAAGGCGAATCCATCGAGCCGATCAAACACTGCGCCACCGTCCGCGGCCCCATCCGCCAGATCCTCCTGGGCGAGCGCGTCGCCCTCAACATCCTCGCCCGCTGCTCCGGCATCGCGAGCAAGAGTTCCGCCCTGGTGTCCGCCCTGCGCGCCCACGGCTGGCAGGGCACCCTCGCCGGCACCCGCAAGACCACCCCAGGCTTCCGCGTCGTCGAGAAATACGGCCTCCTCGTCGGCGGCGCCGACCCCCACCGGCACGACCTGAGCTCCATGACCATGCTCAAGGATAACCACGTCTGGGCCTGCGCCAACAACCGCTCCGCCGCGGATGGGGGCTCCGCCCCGGCCGACATCCAGTCCATCGCGGCCGCTATCCCCCGCGCCGTCCAGGCGGCCAAGGCGGCGGGCGGGTTCTCGACCAAGGTCGAGGTCGAATGCCGCAGTCTCGAGGAGGCGAACGCGGCCATTGGCGCTGGCGCGGACGTCATCATGCTCGACAACTTCACCCCGGACGGCGTCCGCGACGCCGCCCGCCAGCTCAAGCAGGCATGGGCGGGCTCGCAGAAGTCGTTCCTTGTCGAGGTCAGCGGCGGCTTGACCGAGTCCAACGCGGCCTCCTATGCCTGCCCCGATGTGGATATCCTCTCCACCAGCTCCATCCACCAGGGGACCCCCATCGTAGACTTTTCTCTCAAGGTGTCGCTGCGGTAGATGCGTTGGGCGTATGTTGATTTGTTATAATTCATGTATATGGCATTGGCGAACAGCCACAGGAGTTCTCGGCTACGTATCATTCACGATGGCATTGTGAGCATTATCTCGGTAGTGGTCGGAGTAAACACAATCTGTAATGGATCTCTGATTTTCCGAATGTCGTGGCTTGGATTGACTCATTGTGTCGCGAGCACATCCAATGACATCGCACCTTTCGTCCTGTCCGTCTACAGTCCATCCTACAAGGCGACAAAGAAAGTAGAAGACGCCAGCGTCCGATATTGACATCAACTGTCGTCGACATTTGTAAACAATTACTCCTCAACTATGCACAGCTCGGATTCATCAATCCCAAGAATCAACAAGAACCAGGGGGTATATAGTACATGCAAAAACAGGCGCATCGATGCCACTATAAAAAGCATGACATGATAACGTTCAACCGAATGACGCCCTTGAGCGCAGAGAATAACAAAGCAGCCGCTAGAGATGCACAACAAATCATATGTGAAGGAAGACAGCCCGACCACCAACCAGGAAAAGTGACAAGTGCCAAAGAGGCAGGAAACGTGAGTCGAGCTCAAACTTCGATATCCACACATATCCCCTCTCCTTCGCTCGAGCTCGGCTCCTCATCCCTATGACGGCCATAATCATCGCCCGTGCTCGGATCGGAACGCTCTGGTTTGCGGACTCGGCCGTGATCGAAATCGTCGTCGGTCGAGGTCTCTGCCGACAGACCTCGCCGCATGCGCTGTCTCTCCAGCTGAGCACGGAGCCGTTGGTTCTCCGCATCCCGCTCCTCGAGCCGCTTGCGAGCTCCGCTGCGATCAAGCAAGCGCGCCTCCCGCTCCGCCTTCAGTCGCTTCTCCAATTCCCTCAGGCGATGGATCCATTTCTCATTGCTCCCCGGGTCGTCCGATGCATGCCGTGAGCGCGAACTGGGAACGATGGCACCCGCGTCGGCGGCTGGCGCGTTCGATGATGAGATATGGGATGATGGCTGGGGGATGCCTGTTGTCGAACTGCGGTGCGGATTCCGGGAAAGGTGGGGCGTCGCCGACTTTTCGATCACAGAACGGTGACGGGTCAAGGCCGAGGACTCTGCATCTGCCCCGGACTCTGTGCTCAATGTTCGGCTCGGCGAGCGTGGGATGCTTTGTCCCATACCAGCGGCAACAGCTGCTGCGGACGTTGGGCCGCGACTGCGCGAGTGAGACTGAAGCAGATTCAGCTCCGCCTTTAGCAGCCGGTTCTCTCCGCGTAGCTTGGCGACCTCGGGCGACATCCCGGACTGGCCCCTGCTATGCTGTTGAGCGCGCAAATTCATCACCGACTCCTCCAAGCGGTCGAGCTTCTTAATGCGCAGACCCAAGGTATGCTCCAGAATCTGATACTGCTTGGTCAGGTCGCGCTCGACGCCCTTGATGCGGCTCTTAAATCCCGCTATCACATTCTCCAGCGTCTTGACGGCGAGCAAGAGGTTGCGGCTGAATCCTGGCCAGAAGAGTATGTTGCCAATCACCTCCTGGCTGGGCAGGTTTCCGTTGATGAGACTGTTCGAATGTGCCCAGTCTGGCCCACACATTGCGGACAGCCGCTTCCACATTGTCAGTAGCATGGAGTTTCGCTCGTTGAGCTGCTCTTTGAACTGCTGTTCGAGCGCTGTATACCGCTTGCGATCCTGGCTCCGGGCATTTTCCAGGTCCGTAATGCGTGAATTGTTCTGAGTAATGGTGCGAGATGCCTGGTGATGAGATTTGAGGGCCTGTTCGAACGACTGCTTGTCTGCCCGACGGGCCTGTCGTTCACGTTCGAGGAGCTCAGCCAGCTTGCGAGACTCGAGTCCGTGACTTTCAAGAAGAGCATCGCGGTTTCGCAAGAGAGACTCTTTCTCGTCGAGTTTCGACCGGACGCTCTCAAGCTCCAAGGCTGTCGACTCGAGTTCCTTTTGTAACTTCATAATGTTGGAAATCAGGCTGGACCGGCTGCCGGTGAGATCGCCCAGCGTCTCCCTTAGATTGTTTTCCAAGTCCATGAGTCGCTCTCGCCAGGTGGCCGTTTCGATTTCTTGCGCGGACAGGCTCTTCTTCAACCTGCGGGCCTCCTCCTTGGCTGCAGAAGCCTCCCGGTTCAGTTCGTTGATGATGCGCTGAACCTCCTGTTTCTCCTTGGTTCCGACGACTTCGCGTTGATGCCGTTCCTCGGCCAGGCGAGCTTCCAGCTCCTTTACCTTGTCCCTTTCGCTCTGCAGGCTCACTTGGCATGTCTTAAGTTCAGACTCCAAGTCCCCAATCCTGATCTTATCACCGTCTTGCTCCTCTCGCAGGAACGCAATCTCGTTTTGGCTCGATTCGATTTGGACAGTAAGTCGCTGCACCTTGGTATTCGCTTCATACAGACTCTTCTCCAATGCCTCCATCTCTCGGTTACAGTCCTGGAGCTCTCTTTGAACGGTTTCATATCGCTGCAGGTTGGTTTGCGCGTCTTCCTCGAGCCGTATGATACCTTCACTGGCAGAGCGCATCTCAGCTTGCAATGCCCGGAGGTTCTCGTCCTGATTCCGGAGCTCCTCTTCCAGACGCTCGCATTCATCTGTCTTCCGTCTGAGGTCCTCCTCGAGGGCATCCATATCTTCCAAATACTGGGCGTCCATAATCTGCATGTTGACAAGGCACTCATTTGTTTTTCGTTCAGCTTCGTCACGTTCTTGGTGTAGGGCATTGATCATCTCATCAGCCCCGTCCACGTCGGCCTGATATTGCTTGTCGAGAGCTTCGTATTGCGCGAGGCGCTCCTCTAGCTGGGCCCTGATAGTTTGGTTCTCAAGCTTCAGCGCGGATACTTGGTCACGCAGTTGGCCAATCCGCTGTTCCAGGTCTTCGCGTTCTGTATCATCGCTTCGAGATGGTCCTGTACCGTCACTGGCCCGCGAAGAGGATCTGCCCTGGGCCCGAGAAGCAGAACGATCGAAGATGCTATCCCCGGCGATGGATCGAACACCGTCACGGCGCTGACCAAGTTTCAGCTCCTCGATCTCTTGGTACAGGCGCTCTTTCTCCTTGTTACGAGATGTGAGCATGGACGTCTGGGCGCTGACTTCTCTCCTGAGTTCTGTATTCTCCTGCCTGAGGAGTCGTAGCTCTTCCACGAGTGTATCACTGGACGAACTACCAAGGGTTGGCATGCGGGGTATATCTCTGTCGGAGACTGTCGTATACGAGATCATGGATCCCACGCGGTCTCGCTGCCCTGGTCTTGGAGGGGCGATCAGGTAGTTCAATTCGTTCCGAAGGGCCAGTACTTCGTCCCTGATTCTCTTGTTTTCCTCCTCGGCCTGTTCCCGCGCTGCGGTTTCTGCATCAAGCATATCTTTCCACATATCCTGTAGCATTGATATGTTAGTACCAAGCATCGAGATGTACGCCACAGGACATTGGTGTTCGTTACCCTCTCTTCCCTTGCCCCGGCCTCTGAGCCCATCGGCCTGTCACTCAATGCTTTGACCATCTCGGCGAGTCTCCTCTTTTCGCTTTCCCGAACCATACTCTCGGACCGCAGCCTCTCGATTTCAAGTTCGTAAGCCTCCTGTCTCTCCCGTAAATACAGGATCTCTTCGTCCTGTGCAGCATCCCGGGAATCCTCGTCTGAGCCCTCGGGATCGTGGTTAGCCGTGGACTCTTTGTCCGATTGTTGGTCCTTGAGCTGCTTTTCCAAGTCGCGGATCTTCCTCTTCAAATTCTGATTGTCTTTCTGCAACTTGAGTTTGTCCGACTTCAGCTCGACATTTTCAGAGATCATCTCCTTGATTCCTTCCTCCGAACGCCTGTTCAGTGCTTCGTTGAGGAAGTGGATGCGCATCTTCAGATCAAAGTTCTCCTTCGACAGACGGTCAATCGTGCTGCTTTGCTCTTTGAGCGTCATGGTTCGCCCGCTCCGGGCGAAAGCCGGAGTTGGCATGCCAGCACGCTTCTCAGGAGACGATGGACGACCAGCAAAGTCCTCCCGAAACTGTCTGACAAAGGCGCTTGGTACTTGGACGTCCTTGACACGCTCTGCAATGGCGGTGTCTGTTGGAAAGACGTTGTCTCGAGGCTTTGCCTTTGGTGTCATTGGACCTTGAACATCCCCTAACGCGGGCGATTGGTGTTCTTGTTGAGCCTGCGGCAGCGGCTGCTGCTGAGATGAGCCGGGTCGCGACTGTGATGTGCCTTCTTCCTCAGCCAGGGTTTGCAGGCCACCCTCGGCAACTGCGGTGGGATTCCTCCTCTCCATGATATTATCGTCACTCAGGCCAGAAATGCCAGAGGCCATGCTACCTAAGCTAATAGATCTCGTCAGGTTGTTGCGTTGGTCATCTTGAGCAGGGTGAGAGTTGCCTGGGACCGCGCCCCCGGACTGAAGGGCGTAGTCCGCGCCCAGCGTCGCATCACTATTGGTGGTCTCGGTGTTGTTGCTGGCGACGGACGAATATGAGAGGCGATGCGATGACTGGCGACTGGCCAAGTATCTCGGCCTGCTCTCCCTTCGACTGCTTGTGCGGGAGGCTGCTTCTGCATCCGGGCCAATCTCGTCCTGAAAAAGTCTCGGTCCTTCCAGCGATGAGCTCCGAAAACTTGTCTGTATACTTAGATTAGCCGGATACATGGAGCGACTCGGATCCAATGTCGTAGAATTGTCGGGCTCTTCTTGGCCGACCCTGTTGATTGATTGCGAACTCTGCGAGAAGGTAGATTGTACTCTGCTCGACGATCGCGCCGCTGCTTCCGCTGCAGGCGATGAAGATATTGTTTCCAACGTGGTCGTATCCTCTTCATGTTGCTGCGACACGGCAGCGGGCGTAGCATCCAGGCCCATGGTATTGTCGTCGTGAGGACCCAAACTCGGAGTTTGCGGAACCGGCACCCTCTCGCCAGTGGATGTATTGTCCGGTGTCATCAAGGAGGACTGGTTGGTCTCTGATACGGTCGGCCCATGTGCATTTTCACTGGGATCTTCGATCAAGAGAGTATCGCCGATACCCGCGGCCCGGTTCGAAGCAGCGACCTCGATTGTCGAAGGCTCGGGTAAGAAACTCGACTCCATGTCCATCAATTTCCTCCGCATCTCTTTCTCTTCCAAGAAAGTCTGGTTATCAGCGCGCTCATGGTCTCCATCCTCACTGGAAAGGAACAAGCTACTGTCGTCGTGATCGGGTAAGGGAGGGAGGTGGGATATATTCGAATCGTCATGGTCCGACGGATCGATCGTTGAGGTCGGATCGTCGTCTCGGCCTAAATCGAGTGTGGTCTCATCTTGCGTATGGTAAATATCGCTCTCTGTATCGTGAGCTTCGTCCATTGTTGTATTGCCGCCGAGGGGAGGATCTCCCCGTGTGGTGGTGTCCTGCACCATCAAATCAAAAGGGTCACAAAACTCGTCCTCCGGCGCGAACACTTCGTCGTCTGTATCAAAGGCGCCAGGGATCGAGACACACGACGGGAGGGGATCTGATTGCGCACAGTGAGTGACGTTGAAGATTGGAGACGGAGGGGATGGCGGCGAGAGGGCGGAATTGGTCGACATGGTGACAGTCGTATTATTGTTGTTATTATTATTATGATTTAGTCTAACTAGTTAGACTGACGTTGGCGGCTTGGAGCGTCTGGGCACACAGTCTTTTGCTTGCTCTACATCCACCTGAACAAATGAGTCTGATTCGATCGAAGCTAGATAGATACCTAGAGATATCATGAGCTTCATGGCCGGTTTATGGCGTCAGGCTTTGCTTTAGCTTACCTCGTCGTTGTGATGATTCTTCGACAAGGCCAGCACAACAATGGATTGCTGATCATTGGTACAAAATCATGTTCTTGACAGCTGCATTGAATACATGCAATGGCTCTAATACTTATAGATGGCAGCAATGGATGAACGAGATGAGAATGAGGTTTTTAAGAAGCAAGGGATCGGAGAAGAATGATGTGTGGGATGGTTTCCCTTCCCTCCTGATGTGGTGGTTGTTTATTGCCGGTGGGAGTGTGATCAGTCAGACAAGTCACCCCATTTGTTCCAGAGGACTCATTATCCCTACTTGCTTTTTGTTACTGACAGATCAAATCCAGAAAGAAGATTATAGATGTCCAGGGGAATTTTGTAGATTAAGAATCTAGATATCCTACATCAAGAGTACACTCAGACCGAGCCTTGAGAAAAAGGAAAAAGAGCGAAAGAAACAAGAAAACAGTATCGTGATATCCATAACGTCAGGGCTCATCATTCTCGCAGAGAATGAAGCAACAAAGAAACGAAGTCAAGTGTCGTGGCATGGAGGTATATCTGCAGAACATAATGACCGATTCCAGGCAGAGTAG
Organism: Aspergillus thermomutatus; assembly: GCF_002237265.1. Taxonomy (NCBI): domain Eukaryota; kingdom Fungi; phylum Ascomycota; class Eurotiomycetes; order Eurotiales; family Aspergillaceae; genus Aspergillus; species Aspergillus thermomutatus. Next base: position 25,703 of record NW_020798181.1, on the reverse strand, counting down.
GATTTGGTGAAGATCGACAAAAGGCCGTATAGGGCACTGAAACATGACATAGAGGGGTTTGAGGTCTCGGTGACAGATTGCTTGATCAAGAGGGGGCATCTTCTTCGCGAGCTGCATAGATCTTGTTTTTGGCATGTATTGCCGCTTGCAGTGAATCAATATACGTCCGGAACTTCACAATTTCCCGTAGCAAATATGAGGATTTGCGTTCCCAATTGGCCATCGCCTTGGCTGCGTTGGGATGGCGAGGTGAGAACGCAAGAATCATGGCGGGTCGAAGCTCGTTGTGACGCGACAGGTCATCCTCCACGTTCTTGACATACGTCTGTAAAGCCTTCAGCTGGTCGGCCTCGGGCAGTGCTGAGGCCACCATACTCTGCTGAGGCGGCGCCCAATCACTGATGTGTACCCGGTCCGCCGGCAGCCTAGGCCGTATGCCCTGCTGGTCAATAGAGCTGCGGATGGAGCTCTGAATGCTAGGCCGATGCCCGGATGAAGGTGGCGTTCTGTTGCTGTCGGCGTGCACCAGAGCGCTGTTAATCACGGCATCGCTCCATCCGTACTCAATGTTACTGATTCCTCCAGTCAAAGGCTCTTTGGACAATCTCGCGCTCCAGTAGTTGGCGGATGAGACGAATTCCCGGACAATCTCGGGTGTGCCCGCCTGAAACAGGTGAACGGCGCCTGTCGGCAAACTCAACGCCCAGACGTGTGGACGAGACTTGGAATAGCCTGGGGGCGGAAGCGCACTGGCAATGGTTTGACGCAGGAGAAATTTCCAGATTTCCTCGGCATTTTCAGTCCAGTTTCCACCTCCCACCACGACCCCTCCGTGGGGACGCTGTTTGGGTTTCGGCCGCGTCGCCTTCGCCGTGTTGCTGAACGAGAACAGACGCATCCAGCCTTGCTGAATCACAGCGAAGCATTCATTCCAATTACGATCCTTGGCCCTCTTGTCGACCGAATCCAAGTGATGCTTGTGTTTGAGGCTACCTTCTTTGGCCCACGGAGCCCCAGCCAGTTGTAGAGTCTCATCCTCCAGGAGCTGAGCTGCGCCTTCCTCTTCCAGACTCGTGATGGAGTGCGCAGAATCCTCACGGATAATCGCCTGGCTGAGTGCGTTTGCGAAACCAATCGACTGTTGATAATCCCCGCGCGGATAATCTGATCCGAAAGAGTCGACAGATGCAGAAGTCAATTTACCGAGAGAGTATTTGCTCCACGTACTGGAGGCAGACGGGCTCCAGAGAGACGACTGGTCATCCAAGCTGGTTCGGCTGGACCCCATCGTGGATGGAGGATACAATCTAGCCCGCGAGCGGGGTTTGGAGGACCATCGCGCTGTGCCATAGCGAGAATCAGCAGAGCGACCGCGAGGGAAGATGTCAGAGCCGCTCTTGCTGATTGTGCTCGGACTTCTCCGCAGGCCATGATGGGTGGTGCCAGGGCCGAGTAGATTGTTTGACTGGGGTTGCGGACCGTCTTTATCGGTTGCAGCGCCATGGAGCGGAAGCTTTTGCTTCTGAATCGACGAGTAGAAGTCTCTCAGCACAGTCTCCACCTGTTGCTCCCATAGCCTCATCGGTCCATTGAATGGCGCATTAACCAACGGACCGACGTCGCTTTCAGGATCACCCGACAACTTAATCGAGAGATCGGTTCGAGACAATCGATTAACTAGCTTGTGGGGAGGGTGAGTCGGCCGGTTTGTCTCTGCATTGGATGCCTCGGAATCGTTGGTTGGGTTGGACTGCGACCGAGAGGCTAACGAACCCGTTTCTTGCGTCGACAGTCTCGATCGATTAGCAGGGCGAATGGTTTCGAACCCGTCCGGAGCTGCATCAACAGCGACTCGATGGATTGTCGGCATTGTGTTCCGAACGAACTGATTCTTCGTCATCTTCTGCTCAATATCCGCCAGGTGAAGGTCGGTGTTCAAAAGTAGTAAAGAATAGCAGATAGTGTGGACAACGTCTAAACTATGTTAGGCCTGGATATACTCTATAACGAGGGTGAAGGAAAGTGAACGCACCTGCAGCTTTGAAGCCATGCCGTGGGTTACACTGGCACCACCTCATCGAAAAAGCATCCAGCACTCGATCTACCTGTTGCGTCTCGCCCTTGAGTACTAAGCGAGTACAAAGGCTTCGTAGTGCTGCAAGAATGTTCATGTTGGACCAGTCGAAGAACTCCATATATGCCTCTCTGATAGAAGCACGAGCAGGATCGCCAAGCCAGGCAGCAGCCGGCTCATTGCCTACCACTTGGTCTTGACTATCGAACAGTCGCTTTGCTTGATCCCTATCAGAGCTCGAGGGACCGTCTGACAAGGCGTTGTCAGAGCACTCAGCGGTGTCCTCGATGATCTGTGGAGGCTTGGGATCCTCCGACGGCACCGCGGGGGTGTTGGCGGCTGTAAAGTATTCTTCCGATTCTGCAGGCGAGACTTGAGGCGAAGCATCCGCCTTCACAGCGGGGATCGACAGCTTGCTGGGCGCAGTCTGATGGTCTCCGCAGGAGTCGGATCTTTGGGGATGTCCTACAGTTCTCTCATCCGAGTTTACGGTGGCGGTTTCCGTGATTGAGTTCTCCGAATCTTCCAGAGGTGACACACTCGCCGGAGAAATACTCTCGACTACCGGAGACAAAGCCGGGGCGGATTTCATCGTCGGTGCGGTCATGATTTGGGAGGTGTCATCAGCCATCTGGCCAACCTTCTCGCTTTCGGAAGGATTGACGCCATCCTCGACCGCCATTCTCTCCTGCTTTCGGTCAATAGAGGAGGTCGAATCCAGTTCAGCGGTCCTGGCAGTGGACTCTTCATCTCCGCTGCTGCTCATCAGGAATGATGTATCGTGGCCACTGCCCGCGGTTGGAGGCGGGTATAGGCTGTATTTTGATTTCTGACCGCCCTTGGCGGGAGCTGTAGAAACGTTTTCTTTCTCGTTCTCTGCTGAGGGAAGGCCCGTATTCATATTTTCTGCATGATCTGCACCTGCGACCCGAATCGGGCCATTATTGGACTTATCACATGCGGGGCCAATACCATCAGCAAGGTACGGATTCATCACCTTTCTGAGACTACTAACAGGACTGGGCTCCGGTTTCAATATCTCCATAGCCTTGGGGCCTAGTTCCTGAGGAAGAATAATGGGAGGCGGTACGTTGTCAGTCATCGATATCGACTTCTTTCGCCGACGGAAGAAAGAAGACTTCTTGTTCACCACATGTGGTTGACCTTCGCGGAGTGCATTTGTACCAGACGCATTGTTTCTTAACGGTTGTCTGCGGGCCCTGAGACTTCCGCCGGCTGCGTTTGTCTCCTTGGTGTCATTCGCTTGGGACAGTGTGCTGTCAGATTGGATACTTTCTGACGGTCCTGGAGCAGTGGTTCTCGATGATCCGAACACGCGCCGGAAAAATCCCTGGCGCTCCTTGATAGGTGTGGGATCCGGCGGGGGCAGTAGGGCCGGTTTATTGAACGAAATGGTCGGACTTGGAGCGGGCGGGTCGAGTGTCGCTGATATTGCTGGAGGCGGATCCAGCCCGTCATCGGCCAGACTGGCGAGCTCGTTGTCCGGGCCTCGCATGATGGAGCTGGTACCGATGTTCTCTGGCCGAGATTTCCTGGCATGGTTGGTTCGGGACGATTTGATGCTGTTCCGCCTGGAGGCGACGGGTGTCCGCGAGGACTGAGGGTTCAAGGCACCGGCATAATCATTTTGAGACGAGGACTGTAACTTCCGGGGGCCAGCCGGCACGCTGGGTGTTGGAGCGGCGTCTGTGCTGTCGTAGAACGTGGAGTCATAGTCGGCGGCATTGAAAGCCGGCCTGGTACCGTAATCGAAGCTTGCCGACCGTCGCTCACCAGCCGAGTCCGCTCTCCCTCTGATGAGAGGTGGGCCGAAATCGAGGTTGGAGGATCCGCTTGCTTTGCTGCTTTTCCTCGTAGCGCGAGTCGTTTGATCGGCCCCTGTGACGGTTCGATAGTCATAGAGTTGACCTCGTGAATTGGTCCCTTCTCGGCTGCGAGTACTCCCGATTCGTCTCAGGCTGGAATGATACTGGGAGCTACTGTTGCTCCGGCGCCCTCTGGCGGGCTGGGTTCCATAGCGAGCTGAGCTGTCGTCGTAGCCAAAGTCCGCTTCTGATGAAAGGGAAGAGGAGAATGTATGGCCGCGGTACCGATGCGGTCCCACAGACTCCTGTGAGTTGCGACCGTACAATTCGGACTCGAAGACCGAGTTGAAGAGTCGGTAGTCGTCGAGAATCGAATTGCCTGTGGACAAAGCGAACTGATCAAGAGAAAGCAACATATTGTCGACAATGGACGTGCGCGCGGCATGTTTTGGAGACAGCGAGAGATCATGAGGATCCCGCTCTTCACTTGAATCGTTACTGCTGTTGTTCGCATTGTCGGCTGGATTCGTATCGTCTAAGAAGGTTTCGCGCAACGAGGGACGGGGATGGAGCCCTCGCTTGGGCGGCTTGTAGTTGGACGCTTGAGAAGGCGGCGTTCGAGGGGGCGAGCGATTCGTGTGGGCATCCTTTCTGATGCTGCTCGACCGGACTAGACGATTCATGGTTGAGGGCTTGCTCAGGATTCGTGTGTAGCGGGATGAGGTAGAGAAGGACCAGCGACCCGTCAACGCTTGGGCACACCGTGTAGAAAAAGCTGCCACCCGCTACGTCGTCCAGTACGAGGACGAAACGTGGACGAGTTCTGATCGGGGCTTCTCTCAATCACAATGGCTGCCTGTCTGCGAGTTGGCCATATACATATAGTCCTTCCAAATTCAAACCGGGCTTCGTGTGAATGTCACCTGTCGGTCATTGTGGGAGTGGGAGCAACGATGACCTTGATTCCGCGCAGCAGGGGGAATCGGAGAAAGAGAAGGTCAATTGAACGAGAGAAAACGACAGATCGCAAAGCATCCGGTGACGTTCTGAGGAGTCTGGCAGCAAAGGGCAGTCAGAGAAGAAAAAGAAGACGATAAAGACCATGAAAATGCTAGATGAAATAACCAAATGAATGATGATTGGGGAGGGGAATGATGGAAACTGGAGAACGAACCGTGGAAGCCTCAGGCAAGGGACCAGGAACCGGAACCCTCAAGGATGAAACACCGAAGGGGTTCAAGGAGACAGCGATGGATATTAAATGTTTACAGACGAGGCGATGAGAATTGAGTTCTCCATTAGTTACTAGTAATTGTCAATGCGACTGTCATTATGTCTTGTCTACCACATATCGCATGTGTTCCTGGTTGGAGTCTACCAAGTCGTAACTTTTCAGGGGCAGAAGTGCAGAATGAGAAGATCGAACTAACATTCTGTCTATCTACTAGATAGCCCACTTGCTCGCTACACACTTATTCAGATACGGCTAGAGCTGCTTTGTTGGAAGAAGAGGCTTGACACTAAGAATCGCTAGTTTGAACAACCAAAGTTAACAGTCTACTGTCTGAGTCTGGCGTCGGGTGTCTGAGAATCTGCATGGCATAATTTCTCTGTTATTATCACTCTACCTGTTCAAATACACTATTGGATTTGATAATGAATGCGGTAATTCTTCGTCTAGAACTGACTCGCATGGTGCATACATTGCTAGGTAGCAGTTGATATTCAAGGTCATAAATCATGATCATACCTAGGCCGGCCTATCGGCCCATCGTTGAACTATTCATCCATGTGGGCTGGTGGGGACTGCCCCAAGGATTATCTACGGAGTATCTGCTCCGTACTAATGGAGATAAATGAACTAGAAGCTTTGACAGAGTGTCAGTGTCATAGAAAGTATCCCTGTAAGCGAGGAAATACATTATCACTGTAAAGTGATTAGTTTCAAGTAGAATTGCTGGTGTACTGTCATAGTCATGCTGCTCATAGTAAAGAATTGTACGTAAATTGTATAGTTCAACTGAGAACAATAAATAACAATGGGATATTTCAAAGGCACATGGTGATAGAAAGTCAGGCACCATCGCCATCAACTCAATAAGCGGAAGCACCCGAGGATCCAAGTACCTCATATGCATGGATACATCTCATCTTTTCCATCTCGGCAGCCCGAACTCTGTGGACTGTTGGTCTATGTCCCCCATGTAGCCAGACGAATTGCTGAATCGCCGGCCTGTGTAAGGCATACATCGCTTGTGACGTGTCAGAACTTTGAACCTTCCATGAACCATGCATGGCCTTCGACGATCTGTACTTCGAATCATCTTCTGCTTCGATCCATCGTCGAAAACCCATGTGTATCATGGACTCATCGACAATCGACACCTTAATAGTTCACTGTGACTGAGGGGATAGAGACCTGCGGAAATCAGTTGAGACCAGTCACTCGTCAACACTTTCTCTCTCGCGATCGAAATGATCTGCTGCTCTCATGAGGAAGTCTATCATAGAGCGATCACATTTAAGTCTCGTGAAGAACACTATGTTCTTGGTTCTTGATCTTTCAGCTCATCGGTGCTGCTATCAGGAACAATTCCTGCTCTCAACCATGCATCTTAGATCATGTTATCTTCTAGGCAAACGGGCGATATGTAAGTGTCATGTCGAAACCTCAAGCTCATCCAGAGCCAGATGTCAAAATGTCATCGATCATAGGAAATTCAATAAGCGTCAGCAGCGTTTAAGAGAGAATGGAATGGAATGTCAGAATGTACGCCGTCAACATTCGTGTGTATTGTAGTAACTAGTAGTCAGTGCTTAGTAAGGGCGTCAACAGATGACATAACTGCCAGCAACGGGAGCAGCGCCGACACGCATCTCCACCAAGACAGACAACATCAGCAACAGGTGTAAGGCGGGATCAGTACCTAGCCATCCACTTTTCTCCTCAGTGGACTACACACGTTGTTCCCCCTCTCAGGAATTCTGAGAAAACCGGGGAATCTTTCTGCAAATTCTGTACTCTACAAGATGAACCCGACCATCTCTGTCCCTCGTCAACATGCCAGTCCTGCCAGCTTTGGTGGCACAACCGCATCCAGTCGCGGATCCAGTATGCGAATGCCGCGTTTCTTCAAGAGGTAGGCCTTTAGACTCGGCTATCATCCGGATGTCTGCGACTGGATAATCCTGGATATTCGCCTGTCTCTCACGGCTTGAACATGGCTGACCGTACCTTTTGCGGAGCAGGCTATTCAAGTTCCCGCAGATGGACTTTGAAATGGCAATCTGGGAGATGACATCACTATTGATAGCTCCCAAGAAGGTGTTTAAATCAATCTATTATCATGTAAGAGTTGCTTCTCTATCCGTGTTTGACTTCAGCCTGGTGACCCTTTGCTAAAATGCCATGGCCGGTTGATAGAAACGTACGTTGAATGCTCTTCCCCTTGTTCGAAACTTCCGGACCAGACCAGCGGGGAGATCACAGAATCAATACAGCTGACCCTCTCTTACTTGTCGGTACAGAAACTAAAAATACCTGGCACCGTCCGGACCCTTCCTTTACATATTTGCTCTCATTCTTTCTCCTGCTCACTGCGCTCGCTTGGGGCCTTGCTTATGCGCCGGCCTTTGGCTCGATCGTCCGCCTGTCGCTCCTCTTCATCTTTGTCCACTTCATCGGTTCGTCGCTGGTGGTATCGACCGTAGCCTACTTTGCGATTCCACGACTCTTTGGCCCTGACGGTGCGGCCGCATCTCTGTCCGGATTCAGAGGGTCTCGCGGACGAAGGCGCGGCGCCGCACAAGGCTTGTTCGTGCAGCCTGGGGAGAAGGATCAACTGGAGTTTGGATACTGCTTTGATGTGAGTTTCACTCCCGACGCCCTGGATTGGTTTTCCAAAAACTGGCAACCCGACCCCGGCAAGGCTGGAGCTGACTTGGGGTTGTCCAGGTCTCGAATCGGGCCTTCTTCCCTCTATATCTCCACCTCTATGTCGTCCAATTCCTTCTTCTACCCTTACTCACCCGCAGTCCGAGCAACTTCCTCGCTACTTTCCTGGGAAATACGCTCTATCTCTCCGCGCTGATCTACTACACCTATATTACCTTTCTGGGGTACAATGCCCTCCCGTTCCTGCACAACACCGAGCTCCTACTCCTCCCGATCTTGGTCTTGTCCATCATGTGGCTCGTGAGTCTCATAGCCGGCTGGGGGGTCGTCATGCACGGACACAGCGTGGAGGGGTTGTTCTGGGGTGTCTGAAGCCATTCAGATGCTCGAATTGGTACCATTGTGCTAAGATAGCGTTAATGCGTCGACCGATACATGCACTGTTCATATATATCCCACTTTTCCCCCGCTGCTCCATCGAGCTCAGAAAATAGGGCGTTGGTGTACATGGGTGTCATTTGGTTCGTTCCGGTTTTTGTTTGTCTTTCGTGATTTGGGTGCATAATCTGCATAACATGGCATGTTGCAATGATTTTGGTTGGTTGTGCGTCTTCCGTTGTACATAGATCATCTACCCGCTTATGGCGAGTCCTTTTGGTGTGACCACCCACTCAATTCTGTATTGACTCGGTGTTACGATATCTTTGAAATGTCAATAAATGCGGACTGGATGCCGAACATGCAGTCATCCCTGTAACGATCACAGCTGTTCAAAACGTCTAGAACGAGTATATACTCAAGATCAACCAGAGAGATATATTGCCGACATTGTCCAAGCCAGAGAGAGAAACAAAGAGAGAGAGAGAGAGAGAGAGTCATCACTTCATTGCAGCGTGGGTGGCAAGTGGAAAGACCCCCCAGGATGGGAAAGGGAAGAGTTTCAGCGTCAACAGCTTCACTAATTCTTCTTCGGGCCTCCCTTCTTCTTACCCTTGGTCTCCTCGCGGCGCTTCAGCTCCCGCTCGCGCGCCGCCGCCCTCTCCCGAGCCAGCGCCGCTTTTTCCTCCTTCTCGGCCTCCCTGCGCAGCCGTTCGGCCTCGCGCTGCTCCCGGATGATGGCCAGACGGGCCAGGTCCGCCCGCGCCTCCTCCGTCTTGCCCTCGGCGTGCAGTTTCAGATACCGCTCCCGGGCCTGCTGCGCCTCAATGGCTTCGCGCTCCCGCCGGGAGAGCTGCGAGAGATCGCCGCCCGCGGCCTTCTTCTGATCCGTCGTCGCGGGGTCCTTGTGCAGTTGTGAGCGGGACTTGGCGGTGTGGTTCGGGTTGGCGGGGAGATCCTCGTCGTCAGCGTCGTCGCTCTCGTCTTCCTCCGAGTCCGAGGGGGGCAGGTCGCCCGGTTGCGCGGCGACTTTGTTCCGTCGCGCGATCGCGGCCAGCTTCTTCGCCTTGGCTGCGGCGCGTCGTTCCTCGCGGGTCATCTCTGGTCCGGCTGCTGGCCCTGCTGATGATCCGGCGACGGAGCTGGGCCCGGCTTGTGCGTTGTCCTCGTCCGAGGACTCCTCCTCGGAACCGGAGGGTTCTTCTGATTCATCCTCTTCGCCTGACGAGGGGATGTCGTCGCCTGGTTCCTGCACGGCAGAGCAGCGGAGGGATGAGAAGTCAGAGTCTCATTCCTGCAGATACGATGGGTTCGGTTCCCTGGAGGAAATTTAGAGGCACGTACCCGCCATAAACCAACGGGGTTTCCGTCCTTGTCAACCGGTTGAACATCGCGACTGAAACGCTTGCCGCCTGGATGTCGCGAAGAGGAGAAGACGCATCAGTATTCTTGAATCAATATCTCCTTGTTTGTTCTCCCGGTTCGAAAGTAATGCGTGGATGCGTCCGTCACCTACCTCCTCTGCTGGGTTTGGAGAACTTTCCGCGACCGCGGGGTGCCATGTTAAGTAGAGATGCAGGATGTAGCGTAAATTGCGAAAAGCTCCAGGAGTGCAAGTGGTTATCAAGATCTGAATGAATCAACACGGCCAATTAGCAAAGTCTACGCTGTCTCAAAGCTGCTGTAGACGGAGATGGTTGTATGGAGGGGCAGAGCGGGAGGGGGGAACAAATTGTGGACGAGAAGCTCACATCTTCCTGGGAAGGAAATACGGTACAACGAATTGAATCGATCGGAGGAAGAGGCTAGAGTGGCAGCAGAGAATCCCTTTAGATCGAGAGAATGGCGACGTGCAAGTTGAATGTTTGAGTCACGCAGAGGATTTCCCAGGCGGGGAGAAGCAAAGGAAAAGACAGCTCCACCGCCAACGATTATTACCCATCACAACATTGGATACTTCATATTATTTGTCTACGATAACCATCAGATGGTGCAGGTTCTCAACTCAAATACTAATCGTTTCATGAGATCACGCCCAGCATGATATGGGCCTGCTTCATCATTACTTTTTTTCCAAGATCCAGTCAACAGCAAGCCCCGTGGCTGAGTTCTACATCCGATGCCATGTGAATCCCAGTTTCGCCACTCTTGCAGCGACCAAGGTCAGGGTACCGGCTAGAATCGCACTGCCCATGAACATCTGAGCGTATAGGTAATGTCCATCGTCCGTCTGGACCAGAGCCCCCGCGATCGGAGACCCGATCAGCGCTGCGACTGCGACCACGCTGAGCACCATGCCCATCCTCACTCCGGCTTTCTTCAAGTCGGTGGTCAGGGAGGTCAGGGTGGCTGGGAATAACGACTGGATGCCCGCGGCGGCCAGACCATAGAAGGCGCTCCATGTGTATAACCCGTGAATCTCGTCGACCCCGGCCCAGCAGAAGGCTACCAAGCCGGTGACCAGGCTGAAGGGGATGAGCATGTTCAACGGACCGGTATACCAGTCGGCCATGGTATTGGGGATCACCCGACCCAGGATACCGATGCCGTTCATGACAAGCAGGATATACACCGAGGTGGTCTCGGAGACGCCGATGATGTTGCGGCCAAAGCTGCCGATGTAGAAGAAGCCGACATAGAGCCCCCAGAAGTTGAGGAACATGCCGATGGCAAAGAACAGGTACGGCAGCTCCTTGAAGGCGCCCCATTCCACCAGCGGGCCGCTCTTACGGGGCGGCAATCGTTGTTTTAGGAAAACCACCGGAGGGATGAGCGTGGCCAGGGTGATGAAGCCCAGAACCCGCATCGTCCAGCCGTATCCGACCTGGGGCAGCAGGCGCACGACGACCGCCGGAAAGACCAACCCCCCCGTCGCCGATCCGCAGGCCACGATCCCGATGGCAAGGGCACGTTTCGTGGTAAAATAGGTGGCCATCAGGGCTATGGTCGGGCAGAACATGAGGCCGCAACCGATTCCCTGACCGACTCCCTGAGCTAGGAACAGCTGCCAGTACTCGGTACACAGAGAGGTCATGAAGATGCAAAAGACCTCCAGCAGCGCTCCCGTGGCCAAAGTGACCTTGAAGAAGCCGGCATCCGTCGCACGGCCCGACAGTGTTCCAATGAAGAAGAGCAAGAAAATCTGGATACTGCCGACCCAGGAAATGTCGGAGGGAGGCCGGCCCAGGTGCTCCGTATAGTATGTCTGGAAAACACCGAACCCGTTGATGTACCCCCAAGTGTTGAAGATGACGAAATGGGCCAGAAGGACCTGGAACCAAGCAAAGAGGCCTCCATCGGGAGGAGGGCCGATATCCTTTCCGGATTCTCTGGTCCGCACCAGCGACAAGGTCCGGGCAGCCAATGTTCCGATGTGACTGGTGTTGGTGACGGTTCTCGCGAGCTCCTTCGACCGAGGATCGACACCATTGCTCACACCGGACTCCTCATCGCGGGGCAAGCCTGCCAGAGGAACAAAGCGGTCACTTGTGGTGTCCTCAGGGTCTTTTTCATCGACCGCGACAGCGTCGGGAGGCTGGTCTCGTGCCATCACCTATGTCTCATCAGCAAATATTCGAAATATACTAGGATACGAATCTCCAGAAGATCGGAAACATGAGATAAATAGACAGAGTCGTGCTCGGATACAAGTATACCTACCGTAGCTCAATGACTCAAAAAACCCTCACCCACAACGGAAGCCGAATGCGACTGGAGAAAGCGACCGCAGAAACAACACAGCTGGAAGACCAGTTCTCGTTTTATTTGTTCTCTAATCTAATCGATCATAAGCACAAGAGTGATGGTTGCTTCCTATTTTCAATTCCTCGAGCTAGGATTAGTTGCCAACGACCCCAGACAGGATTTTTCTAGTGGTTCGCACAGAAGACCGAAGTCGAGTCATCGTGAAGCGTCGGCAACAGCATCCGGGGGATGAGGGGCTGTCCGCGACGATCATTCATGAATATGTAGTGGATTTCAGAAGGGCATCTTGGATGCTGGTCTAGTGATGATGGATGCAACTTTTTCATGAGATTTCTTTTACTATCTACATGTACTGTCATTGATGTTTCGGAACTCAGAACTCCCCGCATTTTATTTTCCGGGGGACTCAAGCCCCTCGGTATGCGATCGTGATTGACTAGATAATCCGTTATTCGCTTTGTATATCTTCTCAGGATAGAGGAGATATTGACAGCTTCCTATCATCGACCATACTGTAGAACAGGTCTACCTCTACCATCTACTGCGGAAACGTGCATCCGATCCGACCTAACATGATCGGATTAAGCTGAAGCTCCTTTACTCCAGATTCAATTGGCACTCATTGGCTTCCTGTCAGCAGGAAAAGAACTCGACTTCATCATATCTCTATCCTCTAACAGCTTATATTCAAAGGCGTAGCTGTCTCTCCGCCCTCTATCTATAGCAAAGTCAATGGAAACCAATGCAGAAAGTCACACAGCCAGCCGGGAAAAAGCGAGGCGGAACAATAGTGGAAAAGAATCTGAAGAGTAGAAGAAGAAGAAGCAGAAGCAGAAGCAGAAGCAGAAGAAGCCTCACAACGCTGACGATGCAGTTGCCAGGAACCTCTCCGCACCACCCTCCTTCAAACACCTTCCCCCTGTTGCATGTTCGACCCGTCGATACCTCCTCGACCCGTCGACTTGGTCTACGCTCTCCCCGGGATCAAAGAACACGAGGTTATATATCGCTAGTGCAAAGTAATCATATTTCGTTAGAAGGTGATTTTGCAGCCCAACCGGCCAAGCATGGCACGACCCGCCCTGCCTCACATCGTCCCTAGTATTCTTGTGCACAAGAACTATTGTTCAGCATCGAAATCGTTCCGATCACGTCGGCTGGCTCAAGGAGGTGCCAGCTGGCCTCCGTCTGCTTCGAACTGGCCCCGACGGTGACCGAGTAAACATGCCCAGCCGGGAGGCCGGACTTCTTGAGCGCACGGAACATGTCTACAACAGCGGTTAACAAAGCACGAGTCTAACACACACACCAAATCTGAATCGGCAATATACTGACCCTCATCGGTGAAATCATCTCCCAAGCACAAGACGAATTCCGGGGCTTGCCCGGGTTCTGTTCCGTATTCGTGGACCAACCGCGCCGCGATGAAGCCCTTGTTGACAAACGTCGGCCGCACCTCCAGATTGGCCTTGCCGGCCATCACCTCGACTTCCCACCGCTTGGCTACCGTCTCCTCGAGCATTTTGCGGCACTCCCGAGCCTGGAATGCACCGTACTCGGGATCCGCTCGGCGGTAATGCCAGGTCAGGGCAACCCGTTTGCGCTCGATGAACGAGCCTTGCGTACGCTCGGTGAAGTGCTGGAACACCTCCATCACTTCCTTCTGCCATCCCATGTCGCTCGACTCGGCAAGATTTTCCCAGTCGTCCGACCGCGGCTGCCGGATGAAGCAGCCATGCTCTGCGCTCAGGCCCAATTCCGGGATGTGGCCCATCCATTCATCCAGGAACGCCTGGTCACGACCGCTGATGATCCAGACCGCGTTACGAGGGTCCGCGGCCAGAGTCTTAAGAGTCCGCAGCACCCGATCCGACGGGATGGCGGCCTGCGGGTCTTTGACAATGGGGGTGAGAGTACCATCGTAATCGAACATGAACAGCCTCTTGCGCGCTTTGCGGTACTGCTTCAGCAGCTGCGCCCGGTCCAGCGCCGGCGTGGCCACGGATTGGTCAAAAGAGGAAAGATTGGTCAGCAGGCGGGTGACGAACTGGTTGGACCAGGTCGAAACGGTATTCGTGGTGACATGCTTGTAGAGTTTGACGTGCTGCGACTTCTTCTCCTCCGGGGACATGGTCAGGGCTCGGTTGATGGCCTCAGCGACGCCGATCGTATCCCAGGGGTTGATGTGAATGGCGCTGGACAGCGTGCCCGCCGTCCCAGAGAACTCGGAGAGAATGAGAGGGCCATGAGTGTTCTGCTGGCAGAGGATGTATTCCAGACTCGTCGTGTTCATGCCGTCTCGGACGGTGGTGATCAGACCCACATCGGCCACACGCAGGAGCGCGAAGTACTCGTGCTGGGAGAGGTATTGGGGGTAGTACTTGACGGGCGAGAAGCTGATGGAGCCAAAGCGGCCGTTGATGGTCGACACCAGGTTTGAGATCTGGCTGGCGATCTTGTTCTCGGGGTCCTCCTTCTCCTCCTCCACGCTCGTTGGGCTGGTCACTTGGATGAGGACGACCTTCTCGCGCCAGTCCGGATACCTCTCCAGGAACTGTTCAAAAGCCTGCAGCTTCTGGGCCACCCCGCGAACACTGTCCAGTCGATCCCGGCCGACAATGACCTTCTTGCCAGCGTACAGTTTGCGCAGTCCCACAACCGCCTCTTCGATCTCGGTATACCCATAGGCCGCCCTCTGAATGGCCTTGACATCAATTCCGATCGGGAAGACGTCCACCGCAACATGGGCGCCGTAAGCATCGACGCCGGCGGAATTCGAGTCGAAGCCCAGGACGCGCGTACAACAGGACGAGAAGTGACGCGAGTAGGAGAATGTCTGGAAGCCGATCATGTTGGCACCCAGGACACCAGTCAGGACTTCTTTGCGCTTGGCCAGGCAACGCATGAATTCGCTGCTGGGGAACGGCGCGTGCAGGAAGAATCCGATGTAGATGTTCGGTATCCGTTGCCGCAGCAGACTGGGCAGCAGGAAGAGATGATAGTCGTGGATCCAGACGATGTCACCTTCCTGGTACTCCTGTACAATGCGGTCCGCAAAGAGTCTGTTCATGCGGACGTAATCTCCCCACCACTTCCGTTCGGACCGGCCATCCGTGGGGCCGTGTTGCTTGTAATGAAGCAGGGGGTACAGCTCCTTCTCCGCATAGCGTCTCCATCTCCCTTGATCTTCCAGGAAGACCGAGGACTCCTCAGGCTCTTCGGACTCGTCCGACAGCCATACGGGAGCGATCTTGCCGTAACGGCCCGAGCTCAGCTGAGCGTCAAGACGCGCTCGGTCCTCTTGACTGACTCTGAAGCCTTCTAGGAGCGGGTGGCTGGGCAGTCGCTGATTCGAGTCCACGGGCACAGGGGCCGCTGCTTTGTTCAGTGGGATGGCAACGCCATTGAGCGCCGGTGGTAGCCTTGCGCCAGAGTTGACGGGGATTTGCTGTAGAGGAACGGAGACGTCTTGAATGGGCTCCACCTCGCCGGTCCAGCCAACGAGAGTATGGGACCATTTCGTCTCTTCCGAGCCGAGATAAGCAAAGGAATCAAAAAGGGCCGAAGTTCCGGGACGGGGTTTGAGATCCTGTTCAACCGTTCATCTGAGCGTTAGTCCAATGTCGTCAAGTTGGATGAAAAAAAAAAAGGGGCCACCATACCCAATCGGAGCCAGGACGGTATCCGACCTTGTACGGGATGCAGAAGGCGGCGCTGATGATCCGCCCCGTGAGGTTCAATCCGGGATATTGTTCGCGGGGGTCAAAGTCCGGAATCATCGGGGAGCGGCTGAGACTCAGACGGCGGAGGAGCTCAATAGGGGACTTTGCATTCTTCGCTGCATCAGCGGGCGTGCCGGGAGAAGTGGCATCGGAGGCAGTCGACGATTGTTTGGTGCCAGGGATCTGAGAGAAGTACGAGGAGGCATCATTGACCAGGGGATGTTTCTTGTCGGTCTCCAGACTCGGAGTGACATTTGAGGCATTGGTATAGGCATCTTCACCCAGAGATTTCATGCCTGGACCGACCATGACAGGGTTTGGCTGGCCGTCAGGCACTTGGGCGGAAAGTGAAGCCGGTGAGGAAACGAAGACGGATGAGGATGTAATATAATTATTATTGTGACAGTGACAGTGACTATGAGCTGAAACAGAAAGCCATGAGTGAATTCAGGATAATAGAGAGATGATGATTCAGGGAGAATAGCATTAGTAGGGAGGAAGAGGAGTTGAATTGGGAGAAAGAAATAGGAACAGTGGCTGGCAGTGGTGGAGGGGCCGTCTAAGGTACCAGACCAGCAGGAGTAAGGACGAGGGAAGATTATTTGGTTGGCAAACCCGGTTTTGATCGGGTGGAGGAAAAAAGAGGAGCAACCAGAAAGCGTCCAAGAGATGATATCTGGAAATAATATACTAATCTACTCTATTTATACCGTGAGGACATCGAGTATACTATGTAGGTACTACTTTTGGGTATGAACGAGGGGCATGAGGATGGGGATGGGCGGTGAACTCTTAAGATAATCAATCAATACTAGGTATTAATTATTATTGAGAACCATCAGAAAGGTTATTATTAGTATCATTGCTTACGATCATGTTCTGTTCTTCGAGAAAGGGGTCTTCCAGGGGTCTTCCAGGGGTAGAGTAGATAGACACAGAGAACTCTGTAGAGAATCAAAAAAAGGAGAAAAAGGGAGAAGCCGACAGAAAAGGAGAGAGCTGAAGGGAATCATCACCTTAGGGACACAGGTCTAGCCCAGGCGATAATAGAGGAAGAATAAGAATAAGAATAAGAAGCAGAAGCAGAAGACAGAAGACAGAAGAAGCAATTCTGAAGGATTAGAACCTAATTCGCCCACTATCAAGACACTAGTAGTACTTTTCAAGTTCTCTCAACTCTTCATGTATGATTATGAGAATATGGATATGAAATGACGACGATGATGATGACAAGGAACAGAACAGGCACATCATACATGGCAGGAAATTCTCCCCGCTATTGTCCCATCAGGTACGTCATGTCATGTTCCAGGCTTGTAGCAACTAGATAGCAAGTATCTATCTATCTATCTGTCATAGGCATTATTTGATTTCATGATGATTCACTGCATGTCCCTGTATGCAATGATCATCCCGATCAATTATCTTCCGACCTCTTGCCTTGTACTGTAGGTAGTCTTGTAGATTCTAGATGCCTGTCATGTATTCTTCTGCATTACTCCATGGAGAGAGGGATAAGGTACTAGGGCTGCTGCATCACATGACTGCGGTCATGTGATTTTATCCTTCTCAGTCAGGTGATCTTATCATCAGAGAGAGATTCGAAGAATTCAGGTTGCACCGGGCGCACTCACGAACCATTTCATCCCCCCATCTCGAACCACCATAAGGCGTCTATATCTTAGGCGTCAAATCACGGCACTGCCTCTGAGTACATGCTCACAGTCGTGGTTGCTCCCCCGCGATGTCTTGTATCTCCCACTGATCGCGCAGCAATGCGCTTGGGCTCGGCTCTTCGTCTCTCCTCTCCTCCAAATCTTCTCTCAACGGCACCTTTCCGTCGACAGTTGCATGCTTCCGGCGTCAGATCAATTGATCCTGTCATCTTTCGTAATAGCCTTGAAAAGACTCTTGAGGCTCATCGGTCCTCCAATCGAGCCGGTCTGGTCCGCAAGGTGATTAACGATAAATGTCCAGCTGGAGCCTCTCCTCCGATTATTCCCCTCGCGAATCATGCTGGTCATGACCAGCCACCTCAAAAGGACCCCTCCGTGCCAAATGCAGAGCCACAGTCCTTCCAGTCTCTTGCGCCTGCGAGACGAGCGCAGAGGAAGTCCCGTTCGTCGAACCGAGCAGCCGCTCCGCAGCCCCAGACAGCAAAATACCCACAGCTGCAGTGGCATGCAGATGAAGCCAGGGGCCGACCGGAACAAAGTCCTTGGCTGGAGTACCTGACTACCGATCGCAAGACATCCGATGCTATTTCGCGTCTCGACGCGGAGATCCGCGCGCTTGAAATTTACATGACACCGAGTCCGTCGGAGCAAGGTGAGATAGATCGGCTGGTTGCAGACGTGGGTAGGTTGCTCGCGGGAATTGTCCCCAGCCCGCCCCAGGTGACCGGTTCATGGCGGACGCGATTTGCTCTGAGCCACTCAGCTCTCGAGTTCGTCTTACCCGTCCCGGATTCAGATCGATCCGCCCGTGGCGTTCGCAAGCCGAGTGCCACACGGCCCAAGGTCCTTCAAACTTACAAGAAGCTCTTACACGAAGTTGGCCATGCGCTTCAGCAGTGCCCCTCGCTCGCGGGTAGAGTCCGTGTCCTGGGTAACCGTTTCCCGGTCCTCACGGCCATCCACCGCCCCACGGGCCGTCAGCTGCAGTTCCATTGCGGCGAAGGGCTACCGGCCTCTGTCGAATATATCATGGACTACCAGGCCGAGTATCCCTCGGTCCGGCCGCTCTACGTGACCGCTCGCCTGATCCTCGAGGCGCGGGGCAGGTATGGCCGCCTCCAGTTGTCCATCGGATCCGACGCCCTCGTAATGCTTCTCGTTGCCTTCCTCAAAATGAATCATGGGCGTTTTCAGCGGCCCCACTGTCTCGGCGAGCAGCTCATCGCGTTTCTGCGGGCCTACGGCACCGAGGTCGACCTGGCCACCACCGGTGTCTCCGTAGATCCCCCCGGTTGGTTCAATGCCAGTACGGTCAAACGCGCCAGCGCCCTGTACGCCCCCGACGATCTCCCCGCGCATCTGCGCGGCCAGCGCTCCCTCATCAGTCTCAAGAAAACGGCGGCCGCCAGACGCAATCTGCCCGCCGCCAGCCGGCTGTGCGTGCAGGACCCCACCAACTACATGAACGATCTGGGCCGCAGCTGCGTGCGCACGTCGGAACTCCAGGACGCGTTCTCGCTTGCTCATGACCGTCTCGGCGCATGTCTCAAGCACTGGGAAGATGGTGAACAGGCCGCGGACGTTAGTATCCTGACTCGGGCCCTGCAAGCAAACTTTCATGATTTTGAAAATCTACGCGCCAAATCGCTCAAGCTCAATGCGAGCAAGTATTGAATTGTGTCAGGGCCTTGGAACCCTGAGATCCTCTCATCTCTTGGCATTGATAGTGATACATTATATATAAAATAAATCCAAGTCCGCCAACTTGTTAGGACTGATCCCTGGGACCAGCCACTCCGTAAATGCACTTGACTCAAATAGAGGATCGCAATAATAGAATGTCAGAAAATACACGATTAAACCAGATGAAATTGCTTGTAGGAGAACGCCCGCTTTCTAGTCAAGCAGCCCTGAAGAGCCATACAATGCATCCCAAGCCGTTCTGTTCGAATGGGAATGTGAAAGTCATTTATGACAGACAAAGAAGAGACAGGCCAAGGCCTGGGAAAAAGTAGCCTATGACATACATTCAACAATCAAGATCACGCCGGCGTGTGAGAACTCCAGGTCAAAGCAATGGCAACTATCAACATGTGGGCCACCGTGGGAAAGGCGCAGCCGAAGCATACAAGGATGTACGATTAATTAATTGCTATACCTCTTGTCAGCAGCTATTTCTCTCTCTGACGGGATGCTGATGAGCAACTTACTAGATTTCCAAGGGGGAAATCTGATCAAGCGTGTAGAGCCAATTGCCACCCTGCTCTTCTTTCTCGAGCCTATGACAGTCCATTAGTATACGGCTGAACGACGATGAGCATTGGCCAGAACGTCACGAACCAGTCATAAGGCCACATGATGAGATGTCCCTGGACCTTATTCAACAACTCTTCTGCTTGTTGTTTGTCAATCACGTCATCGGACGCGTGGAATTCACGCTTTGAAAGCGTTGTTGCTCGTCTCCGGCGTCGGCGGGTCTGGGTTGTCGCATTGCGATTCAGAGCCTCAGAATAATCAACAGCTTGCCGTTCCTGTTGCTCGACGGCTTCCTTGGTAGGGCCACTCTCTTCGCTGCGCCCACTCTGTGTAGGACCCGGTCCTGTAGCTTCGGCTACCTCCAAGGCAGTCTTCTCATCAATTGACGATAACGTTTCTTGCTTCGCAAGGTCGGACTGCATTCGATCGGCTGCATCACGCCCACCTTCGGCTACGCGACCCTCACTCTTCTCATCCGAGCCCTGTTGGCCCTTTTGATCCGTCGCGTGGCCTTCTCCGTTCGATCCCGCGTGAGGAACAAGTGATCGTATACCTGCGCCAACCGCGTTTGTATTTGTCCCGGGAGGTCCCGTTGGCCTTTGGTGGCTTGGCTGAGAAACCTTGGCGCTGTGCTGACTCTGCATTTCTGAGAATCGCTCTCCATATGCGGCATACTCCTTGTATTCTTTCCAGGACTTGACCTCGCTGTCAGGCATACAACGAAAAACGGCCCGATAGATCTTTGTGTTCTTCTCCGCCACGGCTTGCCAAGTGTCCAGGTAGAAGATGTCGATCACAGGGTCTCTCATGCAGTCCTTGTCAATGAAGATGTGCTTGAGATCTGGAATCAGTGGGTGTGGATACTTCGCCGCATCGGTTATATCCGATGATGGCGACAGGATGCCGTCGTTGTTCTCAATATTGGTCCCTGGCAGAGCTGGATGACGGGCAGCTGCTAATCCATCAGTCACTGGAATTGGATCGGCATCATGAGCTGTAGGCGAAGGTGATTCGCGGCTTGTCTCTCTAGCAATGGGGCTGCCTGGTAGAGTCTTCCGCTGCGACGCCGGCTTGGGTTGCTGGATAGTGCCTTTGCCTTCGCTGGCAATAGGCGAGATTAAAACTTCAGCAGTGTCTTCCAGCAGTTGCGAATCGCGACCGTCTCCCAGCCCCGCTTCTAGAGCGACATTCAGATGATCTACCCCATGCCCATCAACGTCCTTCTTGTGTTCCGGGTTGGATGTCACCCTTGGATCCGCAGTGAGCTTTCTGCTCGACTTGAGGTTGGGATTGTTTTCCTGTTCCCAGTCTACATCATGGTTGAAACTGTGCAAGTCTTCCGATCTGGAGAGGAACTCGTCTTGTATCCGATGCCGACGCTCAATCATATCCCTCTCATCCTGTCTCTCCATCATCAGGGACTCGGAGTCGACCTTGTCAGCGCTCTCCGGTGATTTGGTGCCCTCTTCGGCAATCTGGATTTTTCGCAGTTCTTCTTCCGTTGCTATCGAGTGCTCCATGAGCTCGTCAACATCGATGCCAAGATGCTCTCTCATCAACCGCATGCGCAGGGTATGCGGGAACCGTCCGACAAGATACGGGCGACCATTCATGGTGGACCATATCATATCTGTATCACGCACGACAGCTGCTACCTCGGAGTCCCGCGAGCCCAACATCGATCGCTCATTGATATTTGCAGACCCGATGATGGCTGCCCGATCATCAACAACCATGCACTTGGCATGGATGTAGAGCTGCTCAGTCACAAGTTGTTTTTGTGGTCCAATCTTGCCCCAGGCCCGAAGACTGAAGAATTGAATGTAATCTTCCGGGTCGATGCCCAGCGCACGCAGTCTGCCAAAAATCGAAGTCTCTCCGCGGCAAATGCTGCGATACTGACACTGCATGATGAGACGAACGCTGGTTCCGCCCTCACTGTCCACAGTATTCTGGAATCCTGGCATCAGTGGGATGACGATGACAGCACGCCAAGCCTCCTGATTCTTGGAGGCTCGAATGATGCGCTCCACCAACGCATCTCCGATGAGATTCTCGATCTTTCTGCCGTCTATCTCGCAGGTGCTGATGAAGAATTGGTTCTCAATGTAGACAAAATGGTCTGATTCCTCTATCAATTTGACGTACGCATTCATAATGCTATGCTCGGTAACGTCCGGCGTGCCCGTCGACCACATGCTGCTTGAGCGCAAGATTTGCACCTCGCAAGTTCCATCAAGGCCGAGAGCTTCCAAGTCGGCAGGGTCAAAGTCAGGCGGAGGCAGAAGAAAAGGTGTAGGTCTGGTAGGTTTCCGCTGCCGCAAGATGTAGTTCCAGCGCTGCACAAAATGCCGCGTGAGATCCCGGGCGGGCTGCCCGACTACGTGCATCGAAATGTCATGCCACGGCATCCTGGGTATGACATTGCGATCGTACATCTCCTCGTACGGCTTGTCCAGATCGTAAAAGTCCTGAATCCGCGGGTTCGAGTAATCCTTACCGGGCCAGAGTTGGCAGTGGTCTGCGTCCTTGGGCCCATCGGGCGTCTCGAAGCCAGTAGGCTTGTCATCAGTGAGAAGATGCTGCGGAGTGTCCCATCTTCCGAAACACAGGTCGATTCCGCCAACGAAAGCCACGGTGTGGTCGATCAGGCATAATTTCTCATGGTGTGCCCAGAAAAATGTATTCTGTCTAAACTGATTCGGAGACCGCTGTACGAAGACGTTGGGATGAAGATCGAGAAGTGAGAATTTGGAGTACTCCGAGTCAATAGGGATAGCGGAGTTGATATTCCGATACATGATCACAAATATCTTGACCCCTTCACGAGCTTTGCGTTGAAGAAGTCGATCCAGCCGCCATTTCTGACTGATGGCTGCTGGCCGTCGCAGGTAGAGTTCAGGACTGAGCCACCAGTCATGGATGTAGATGACGTCTTTGGCCTGGTTGATCGCTCGCGACACCATCCACATGTGGTCGCGCGCATCGACTAGCCACTGTGCAAAACAATTCTGGCGCACCGGGGCAAAGCTGTGAAACCTGTTCGGCTTCGCCCACGGGGTACTATTGACCATGAACCTTATAGAGTCCTCGAATTGATGGAGCTGACGCTCATTCCTGGCCAGCAGTCTGAGCTTCCGCTCCGAGTTTTCCAGCCTCAGCGTGTGATGCTGCGGGTGCCTGGCTGACTCTTTAGCAGACTTGGCAAGCTCCTTCGCTTTCTGATTTCGTAAACTGATCTTTTGAGTTTGTAATTTGAAAAACGGGTCGACCAAGAACACATCGTAGATATTCATCTCCTCGGGTGAGTCGACGCAAACAAGATAGCTGTGCCTGACGAGAAACCATTTTGGTGAATGCCGCTTCTTCACCATGGCTGGAGTCAGCGCCCTTCGAAAATCGAGGCCTTTGGATGACTGGATAATCAGGTATCCCTCTTTACCATGATAGCTGCCTTCGGACGCAAGTCGGACACCCAAGGCGGACAGTTCCAGGAATTTACACAAACGGTTGCTATCGGCCTTGAAAATCAAGAATCGAATCATCTTCTGTAGATAAGCTTCAAGTTTCTTCCGCTGTCTCTCGGGATATGGTTCCCTCTTCGTCGACTGGCCAGGTTCCGCCGTACCTGAAGGCCCGGCATTGGCCTCGCCCTCGGTATTGGTAATGCTTGACTGCCTCCGGGATATACCTCCTGACAGTCGGCGCTGCCCTTGTAGCTGCTTTCTCCTACCAGCCCTCTCATTGCCGCTGGTCGCTTCGGCGGCGGTCTCATAGCCGCCTTCGTCTTCCTCATCTTCAATTTCACTTTCCAGGCCCCGAACACCTCGAAGATATGGAAAGGCGCTTCGAGGAAAACGGGGAAGGTTCTGACCGCCCTCGGTGTTTCGCAGCTGGATGTACTTTTGCGTTCCGAAGTGAAGCTTATATTTCAGATGCAGATTTGCAAAATCTCGGAGGGCACGGTGGATGATCCATTTCATCCGCGTCATTCCGCTGCCGTATTCCAGCTCGATCCTGAATACAAGGTGACGGTCACCAGAATGAGGTTCGAACCTGCTATCAGTGACCCGAACTTTCAACTGCTCCAGAAGGATTGGGATCCGTTTGCTGCCGTGTTCATCCCGTTGAAACATGCTAGCCAAGATCAAGGCGGCCGGCACCCCTGAAGCCAATTCGGCTAGCAGCTCTGCGGACTTTGCATGGTCCACTGTGCTCTCAGGCTTCCGACGCATAAACTTGAACCCAGCCTTTATCTGCCGCCACTTCTGAGCGCTCAGACTCGAGCCGCGTTCAGCTCTATGGCGCCTCCAATGTGGGGCAGTACCTTCTGTTTGTTCGGATGGTCCAACCAGCCCAGTAAACCGCCTGAAATTGCTCGGTCGTCTCTCCTCCTGATTACCGTGGGTATCGGCCTGTCGACTGCCATACGTAAGAGCACGAGCATTAGCGATTCTCCGTCTCCAAGCATCTCTATTCAAGCGATCTCGACCCTCGTCCTCTGATACACCCTCCCGCTGCTGGGCGAAGTCCCCGGTGCTCACTCTGCGCGCAAAGAGGTTGGCGCGATAGTTCTCAAATGGGCCAAACGAGGCTGGCAGGTGGAACGACGGTCTCCTTGTCGTTTTCGGCGTGTTTGGTTCAGTCTGAGGTGCTGATTGAGGTTCTTGCTGCCGTCGTGAGATTTTCTTCTTCTTCCTGCGCTGACGCACTTGTTGCTCCCCGGCGCTTTCCTCGGCATCAGCATCGATATCACTCCCCTCCTCTTCCAACGTATCGGGAAAACGAAATGCACCTCGCTCCGAACCTGGCGTTGCCAGATCGGCGTTGGTCTGTCTAATATCACCAATGGTTGCTCCACTAGCCGAACGAGAATGAGAGGTAAATGAGGGCGAAGCGAACGCTTTGAGCTTGGTAAAGATGGATTGTTTCCCCTTCAATCCAGAGTCCGGCTCTTCATCCATAACAGATGGGGGTCTTGACCCAGATACTTCCGGGGTGGGATCGATGTCAGAGGTCTCGCGGGTGAACTGGACGCTGGGACGACGCGGCGAAATAGCGGCCCCGGGAGCTGAGAGCTGGCGGTGTTTATGGTCCGGCGACTGTCGAGGACTGTCGAGCGATTCATTTGGCAGCCGAAGACTTGGCGAAAAAAGCTGATCCCCCTGGCCATTATTCCACGCCTCCTCCAACCCTCGGGCCTTCTCTAAACGAGTTTTCCCTCCTCCTTCATTGGCCTGATTAATATTCTCCTTTATAGATTGCACATCATCTGCAAGATCTCGCTCATTCGTAGCATCAGCTTTGCCGTCGCTAAAATCTGAGGCTGTAGGTTTGTTTTCCGCCTGGGAGGGAAACGGTGAGCCCAGCTTGATACCGCTAGCGACTGTCAGAAGATCTGGGCTTTCGGGATCGGGGTGATTCGAAATGTTTTCCGAGCCCCTCAACGCTGAGGCATCAATCGCCGAGTCGGTCATTATACCTGCAAGAAAAGACTGGTATCAGCGTGGATATGGTTTCACTTGCAAACAGAAGATGGACGTACGTGCGGATCAATAGATCCTAGCAAACCCGACCAAAATAGTTCACCAGACACTCATTCTGTCAAACTTTGGAGAGTTTTTTGGCTAGAAGAACGAGGAAATGAGTTTCCTTCAGCAGGTTCAAACGTGAAACCGTCAAAGTACTTAAAGGGGAGTGTTGCAACTTGCATTAGCGTTTCGAGTACGGAGTAGCTATTCCAACCACTGGTGGAGCCGCGCCCCATAGAACATCGACGGAAGGCCCGCTTTGGCGTGATTGTTCAATGAGGACTCGGAGTTTAGGGGGCAAAGGCAGCAGCTCGAAGTCTGGTTGCAAGGGGCTGTCGATCCTTGGATAAAATGTAAGGTATGGTGTCTGGAAAAGTAAATACTTTCTGGTTTTTACTCAATCTGGTAAAGGTAGAATACTCACAGACTTACAGCTAAGTTCTTAAATAACTAACTAACGTAATCCACAAGCGAGCGGGCCACCTCCCACATCTTTTCGGTCGCGGATGAAACATGAAGGCAATTTACAACTCATGTATCTATGCTCATAGCAAAAAAATTAATTCCTTTTACGACTGGGACACTGTGTCCTTCTATGCCCTAAAATATGACAGTCACTGCAACGTGGTGGCGCCCGTGT